>NC_090826.1:60447924-60750954 GCF_028021215.1 Eschrichtius robustus
TGAGGGAATCTATTTAAATCTGTATACCATTTTATTGATTCTCTCTAGTGTACCTTATAGCAGCTGTTTTTTAACCCATCACTTTTATACTGATAGCATGGGCATTTAATGGCTCTTACTTGAGCCTAAAGTAATTTTATATATTCTTAGCAATATAATTCTGATATACACAAAGATGCCAGTGTTAACAGAGGTCTTATAGCATAGAGATTCTGAGATTAGAGAAATGTAACTTTGAATCCTATCTTTCCTATTTCTTAGTCTGCAGCTTACATACCTAGCATTTCTAAGGCTCAATTTCCTCATATGTTGAATACAGTGGCAATATTTTAAGTAATTCCTATTAGTTTGTTTTTATTCCTTGTGAAATATATTATCATGACAATTGAATTTGTTTTTTTTTTTGAAAGAAATGTAACTTCTGTTACTTGTCAGCATGAAACGCTAAATACTCTGAAAGTACATTCCCATGAAAACAACTTAAAAATCTTAAAACTTAAAAACAACTTAAAAATGTAAAGAAATTACATTTCTTTAAGTGAATTGCTGAGGTGGCTAGAAAATAAGGAAGTACGCAAAAGCTAAATCAAGGAGAAACCCTGGAAGGTGGGTAAGAATTAAAGCTGGATTTTGTTCTAAGGGCATCTATTAAACTCTAGAAATCTTGAACTTCTGTTTTAGTGTCTGGAAATGGCCAGGCAGTCAGGAAATAAAACTTAGATATTCTCTGGAGTTAATACATTTCAATCAGGACCTCAAAGAATCCTCAAAGATTAAATTTCCAAGAAAAACGAGTTCATCATATAAAATCACAAAACACATAAAGAAACCAGAAACCATAAGAAGTGTGGCACCGTAAATCAGAGTCAGCAGAAACAAGAACCAGAATAATCAGATTACAAAGTCTCCAGTTATTGGAATTTTCAAATGTATGAGCTTTAAGAATTAAGGAATGGAAATGTGAGAAAAGAACATGAGTCTATAAAAATAACCAGGTAGATTTATAAAAACAAGATAGGCAGAATGAAAGAAGCCAGAAAGGTATGATGAAGCATCCAGGGACTAATAACAGCAGGGAGTCATTTTCACCCCTATGTGTAAAGGAGCACAGAAAAGGAGGTTGTAAGAAACTGGAGAAAGCTGTAATTGTAGCTATAGCAAAGAGTTATCTGAGAGGAACTGCAAACTTTGGTAGAAGACCCACAACACACTAAGGATGCAGGTGGAGAAATAAATACCCCTACCTCTCTCCTCCCACACCCAATATCCCACTGGTACCTTTCACTGACCAAACACACTGGGATGCCAAGGGCAAGGGAACTCTGGTGATGCATGACATAGAGGTTAACGTGCCAGGACACAGAGCAGAGTGGAGAAGAGAGGATTACAGGGGCAAAGAGAGAATTCCCAGCACAAGAGTATAAGAGATTTTGAGGATAGAGTGCAAAGGCCTAACTTACACATAAACAGAGTTATAAAAAGAAAAAAAAAAGGCGGGGGGAAGCAAATGTTCAAAGGTAAAATGGATGATAATTTTTCAGAATCCCTGAAAGACAGTGCATCTCAGATCAAAAAGCAAACCCAGTGTAAAAAGAAATTCACAAATAGACAATATCATAGTGAAACTGAAGAACACCGAAGAAAATGAAAAGATCTTAAACCAACTAGAAAAGAAAGATTAGCTATAAAAGAAGTCATAACTGATTTCTCAGCCACAGCGGGGTTGTAAACTGGAAATAACACCTTCAATGAGCTAGCAGTATCTGTCCACATTTAATTATTCATCTTGTGAAGCTGTCTCTTAAGAAGAGGTATAAGATGTAGACATTTTCAAATGAACAACTGAGAGGTCTAAAATCTGACTCACTTTAAAGACAATTTTAAAGAATGAACTTCAGGAAGAAGGAAAGTGATCAAAGGTAGAAGGTCTGAGATACAATAAAGAAGAGTAAACAAATATTAAATATGTGGATATATCTAAACATAGAAATCATAATTTCCAAAGTAGAAGAAAAAAACAGAGTGAAAACAGGGAAAATAACCCTTAATTTAAAAGAAAGGTAGAAAAGGAAAATAGAAAATCTATATAAAGAGAAAGCACAAAATAAGATAGCAGAAATAAATCTAAATTATTATTAGTAAAATGAGATAATGCAAATAAATATTCTTACTACAAAAAAATCTGAGTACAAACTGAATTTTTTAAAAGCTGGATTTAATATTTTTAAATATTTTAAAAATATTTTAAAATATTTTCTTTCCAACAGACATACCTTAAACAGAGGACCAAAATAGGCTTAATCCAAAGTATGGAAAATGATATTCCAGGCAATTGCTATCCATGAGAGCTCTTGCAAACTACGTTATTAACAGATAAACAGATTGTAAGGCAAACAGTCTTATTAGATCTTAAGTTCACTACATAATGATAGAAGGGTCAATTCATCAGGATGTTATAGCTTCTATATACTCAATAAGATAGCATCAAATTATATAAAACAAAAAATGACAGAAGTACAAGGAGAAATAAATTCATCATCATATTGGGGAAGGTACTGATACATCTCTCACTAATTAATGGATATAACAGAAACAAAAATCAACAACATTTGGATTATATACATTCTTTTCAAAGCACATATAGACTTTTACAGTCAATAAACAATAAACTCTGCAAATAAGTAGATTAAAAGATTATGTTAGAAGTTGATAGGCCCAGGGGTAAAGAAAAAAGAACAGGACAAAGAAGATCAAGAGTGTTAGTGGAGGAATGAACTATTGGAACTGATGAAGAGGGGAAGGAGAGGATGTGAGGAGAGGTTACAGGCAGCAGAACACAAAGGGCCATTGTAAAGGACTTTGGCTTTTGCTCTGAGTAGAAGGGAAATCATCAGCTTGCTGGGCTCAACACAGTGGCACAATCTGACTCATGATTTTAAAAGACTCCCTGGCTGCTGAATTGATAGTGACCATAGGAAGCAAGAGTTGTATGACAGAGGCTGTGAACGTATGCTCTAACATTCCTTTAGCGGATAATGTATTTACTTACCCACAAAAGAAGCCAGTAGAAGATAAGCAAAAGGAAACCAAGGAAAGCAAACCCTTCTGGCCATGCAGAGGGAAGGAACTGAGAAAGGAAATGCCAGGTGAGGACTTACAAGGTGAAATTGCTATGCTCCATGGGATGTGATTCTTTGCTGTGACCCCATAAATTTTTATAAAATGCCAAAAGATGTTTCTAAATGCTCCTAGAATTAGCACATAATTATGTGATGTCCATCTGAGTAGTTCAGGCTGTTCAGGTACTCACTCAGTCTCAAATAGAAACTAAATTGGGTTTTTCCCAGAAACCTATCTTCCTGAAGAGATGAGTCATCTTGACCTTTCTTTCCTTAGTAAAAGATACAACATGTTCCATTTTTTCTCATCTTAGTATAAAATACTAAGAGATTGAAAGTATTTGTGCTTTAAAACATCCTAGAAATTATAGATATGATTCTGATTATGAAGTCTTCTTTTTTCTCATCAATAAGAATGATAGCCATCAAACCCAGTACCCAGTCATAAAAATGCTGAGTATCTTCTGTGTCTCTGTGCCATGTGTGACAATTCTACAGAATTTACTAGGGCAACATTGTCCTAACATTCAAAAATCTCAGTCCAGTGACAGAGCCATTGGCCTATGGGCTACAACTACAGAAAAGAGGTTACTCAGAGATAGGATGCAGGAGAACAGGCTGAAGGCAGAACTCCAGGGAAGAACTTGATCTTTACATGCCTGATTAAAAGATTATGATGTCATTTGCGTTATACATTATAGTATATGTTTAGATATTTATGCACATTTGGAAGATAATATTACTTCATATTTGCCAACTCTCCCTATTTCACTTAGAGAAAGGAGTATATGCTTTTCTTGAGAAATAATCAAGTCCTTCCACACACATTTTTTTTCTGCATCTAAACAACTGCCATATATGGTAGTAGTCCCTCCTCTGAGACTTAATGAGGCTCCAGGTGAAAGTGGAATCACCTGGAAATGAGCAGAGCCTTCCTTCATTTAGGCAGCTGTGCTCAGGTACAAAGGTCAGCAGGAATCAGAAAGTCTAGACATTAGTCTGGCTTTGCTGCTGACTTTGGGCAAGTGACTCTCAATTTCTTCATCTGTAAAATATTAAACCCATAGGCTCTTTATGAGGAATAAATAATGTACATGAAGAGGTTGTATAACCATAGATCACATTAGAGCAGTACAGGACATACATTTATTCCTCACACCACTCATTCATTCAATCATTTAAAATGAATGTTTAATTTCTTCTATGTTCAGTGAATTGTGCTAGATCCTCAGGAATGATACAACTTCTGTCCTCAGGGATTTTTAGTGGAGGTTGAGGCAGTAAGACGTATGTGTAGGATCCCGTAATAGGACAGAGAGACAGAAGATAGTTGGGGAGGTGGGTGAAATCACAGAAGACTTTCCAGAGGAGAAATGATTCTATATTCTGGTGTTCTCATTTCATAAATGTTGACCGAAAACCATGAAACCCAAATGTTGACACGTATTTTCCTCAATCTTTAGAGTCAAAGTGTGTGGGGGAAGGAAAGAAAGAATGGAGAAAAAGAATCTGACTGGGCTTATAAATATGTATTATATTGTATTAATTTCTAGATAGTAGGTAATTATATTGTATCTCTGTATTGCATGCTATTCAAAATACAAATTTTTAAATAGTTTCCATATGCTCTTAAATTTTAAAAATGATGGACAGTTCAGATCTAATTTTGGTAATAGTATTATAACCTGAGTGTTAATAATCTTATTAAAGCACCTAGCATTTTTCTGTATTTTTTAGCATCAATTTTATCTTTGCATAATTATGTTGATTCAACGTTAGAACCTTTTCAAGAATCCTCACCATTTTTAATTGATATATTTCTTCTACATTGCCAGCTCTGTTTTTGCTTTTAAGAGTAAAATGAACACCTTTTGAATATTTTGGATATATTGATTTATTTCTTATTATGCCTTCTTTACATTTTTTTCCATCCTGTGAATGTCATTCCTTTTTATAGGCAAATATTTTATTAATTCATCCACTTGATATACATAGCTTTAAGGGATTTATTTTCTGAATAACTCTGATTTTAGTGAACTTAATGTTTTGTGTATGTGTTTGTGTGTGTGTGATTTTGGCAATGAACATATTCCTAAATATTTCATGTAACTCACTTATTTCTGTAAGGAGCTTCACTGAGGGAAAATTGTTATTCCTTGTACCAATTCAATTTGTTAATAAAATACCTTCATAAAGATAACAGACTTCTGATATAGTACTACTTTGTGTGTGGGTAAAAAAGACAAAGATTTTTTTTTTTTTAAATAGGAGGAAAGTAAATCAAATTAAACTAGAATCTTGTAACAGTGTGCTTCCTGAATTTATGAGGAGCTGGACTTTTTTTTTCCCCATTGCTACCCATGCTCTTCTTATTAATTTCATAGATTTTTCATGGAACAGTTGTTTGCTACAACCGCTATAGAGTAAATTATATACCATTCACATTCCAGTTTTGATTTGTTGTTTAGAAAAGGTAGAATCTACATTTTCAAGTCCATAATGATACCCATCTATTTTGAATTCTATTTTCTTGAAAAAAGGTGAAAACAATACTGTTATATTTGTCATCCCCTAAATGTGTGACATGGCAACGTAAAAACCAGTTTCTCCTTTGAGACTATTGATGATCCTTGAATGTTTGGTAAATCATCACTGGCCTTAAAAATCAGGCATCTGGCTCTTTTCCAAGTGGACAGTACTTTACCTATCATTTTGTTATGTTAGGCATTTCACTCTGTTTCCAAGCAGTTTAAGTGTAGTTAAGATGTGATTTTTTTTTTTTCCTGCAACAATCTTGCTGTTTAATTTCATCCAGTTTGTCCTTATTAAATATCAACTCAAAATATTTGACTGAGATAATTGGGTATTGATTATTTTTGCACTGTCATTTGCAGTTCAGATTGGATCTTTATAAACACTTGAGACTTTTTAAGGGCTACCTTATGCTTAATATGCATGCATAGTTCTAGTTTGGTTCCAGTTTTGTTTGGAGATTGTTTCACTGTGCTGAATTCAGACTCAACTTTCCATAAAAAGGAAAAAAAAAAAAAAAAGAAACAGCAGCTCAGTGATAAAGCAAGAACACTTGCCACTGCTTTTTCAACTCTTTCCTCTTTTTCCTTGAATTCAAAGCCAACGAAGGAATTCTGAAGTGCTGGGGGGTTACTTGGCTTTAGAACTTTGTAAAGATGGATGGTCACAGCATGCTGCCCCTTATTATTCTCTTTCCCTGGGCAGAACAGACTGCTAATTATTATTTCTAAAAATAATATAGCAATCTTATTTTTCCTTTTCCCATATGCAGGCTTAAGCACACTTTCATTTTTTAAATTCTTATTATTTTTATTTATTTTAATTTTCCATTAATTATTTCTATTTAGTTTTTAGACTTGTAGACGTGTAAGTCAAAATCACAATAACTTATAAATATTCCATATTTTAAGATTTAGTGAACACCTACAACTCAGTAAGAGAACTGCTTTATGATCCACTAGACATTAGAAAAAAGAAAAGACTGATAATATTTTCTCAGCATTATGAAATGAAGACTGCATTTTAGGAGTCCAAGGACCAGAGTTCAAGTCCTTCCTCTGGCCCTCCTGTGTTACTGTGCATATGTCACTTAATTGCTCAGACTTCCTGTTGTCTCATCTATAAATAGTGATGCACTGATACCTACTTCAGAATCGTCAAGAAAATGAAATGAAATAAATTATATGGAAGTATTTCAGCAACTGTAGTGTGTTATGTCAAAGCCCTCAAGTGGTCTAGAATCTATATGAGTAAGACAGATGAGTAATGCTTCATTTCAGACATTGAAATGAAGAATAATACTAGCTAGAAAGTCACCGGTTACACTTCCAAACGTTTAATAAATATCATATAGAAGATTCAGAAGGCAAGCACTGAGTATATTTGAAGTGGTTGGATTTGTTTCTGAGTAGAATTGGAACTTAAAAATGTATATTCAAGGATGGGTAAAATTTGGAATGAAAAATGAAAATCTTCCAAATGTTCCTGCCAGGAAGGAGCAGACTTCATTCATCCATCCATTAAATCATTAATTAAATATTTATGGAGCATTTACCATAGTCTAGGCACTGTGCTAAGGAATACCAAGATAGATGGAGTAGCTATGGAAAGAAAAAGATGTTTGACTTGTGTCACATGATAGACATTTTAAACTTTGGACCCTGACTAATTGAAAGGTAGTACCCTCTTTACCCCAGAACTAATTGGATGAAATTTCAGATTGTAGTCAATATTGTATGCCTTTGTACTTTAACAGAAATGCTCCTGTACATTCATTGTCAAGTTTGAAGGCAACAAACGCTACCATATTTTATTATAGATCTTACTAAGCTTCCTACTCTTGTAGATTGTCACTCTAAATATAAAGGATTGTGTTTATTTATAGGTGTGTAGCTTATTGTGTCCAATTCTGCTTATAATCAAGTTAAATAAACACTCAATGAAATGCCAGTCTGATTTTTTGAAAAATGTCTGCATTTATTTAAGATTGTTTAATTAAAGATAATTAGTAACACATAATTGGAATTTTTACTTTCCTAGAAAGTAATAAGTCAAGGATATTTACTCTTTGTAGTTTATTTTATATCTAGTTTACAGATTTTAAAAATTTCCTTAAGGAGTGTTAGGAAGCCTACAGACCACAGAGCAAAGGGGTCTGCAAATACTCAGTTCATTACTTGTGCACTGAACGTCATTTAGGGGCTTATCTAAGTTGTCTAATTATCAAATAGAGCCATTAAGCACTACATACTTCCAGTTGGGGTTGTGCTCACAAAGCAGCAAGTATAGTAATAAGTTCAATGAGGGGGAAAAATAGCCTCCATATCGTTGGCATCTTGTAAGCAAAACAAGTTGATTTTGTTTTTTAATCGATTTTTTGATGTCATGATAAAATCTCTTTTCCTTAATCATAATCCCCCATAATCTGCCTGTGGGAGCATAGGGAATTCCCCTGGTTCAGCTGGAGAAAGTCCCCACAGGGACGCATCACCCTGGGAGAGCAGCTCCTGATGTTCTATCTTGTCTCCTCCTCCCCCTCTCATCTCCTTGGTCTTGCAGCAAAGGGAACCTGGGGCAGTTTAACCTGCTTTCCAAAGTCTGTTCATGCTTGGCAGCTGGTGCAGAGTGGGATGGTGAGAGGCTGTTCAGTGCAAGGTGATGGCCCACTAGGAAAGTGTTAGGGGTGCCAATGAATGACTGAGAGGAAGCACGTGAGTTGGGGGTAAAGGGATGATAGCCACAGTATTTGGAAGGCCACCCACTAGGTTGACCACCTGGATCACACAGAATGATCCCAGCATCATATATTTTCCCTTATGGCAAGATTAGGAGAGATAGATTCATTCATTCATTCATTCAAGCAACAAGTATGAATATGAAGCACCGTACTAAATTCTCCAATAGAATGGAGAATAAAACTGACATTGTCTCTGCCTCCATGGAACTTACAGTTCAGGAGAAAGGCAGGCATTAAACAGAAATCCAGAAGTCTAATATGTAATTGCAATATGTGATAAGTGCTATGATAGAAAACTCTAGGCTGCAGGGTAGAACTATATTTGGAGATCTAATTAGATGAAGGAGTTAAAGAAAACTCTCTTAAAAAGTCATGTTATAGTGAAGACTGGAACGTGATTAGGAGTTATTTAGATAAGAATAGGAGGAAGATCATCTGAGGCAAAGGAAGCAGCATGTAAGAAGGCTCTGAGATAGGAAGAAGTTTCAAGTGAGTATCCAAGGTACTTCAATGTGCTAGGAGGAGAGCTCCGTAATTGAAAACCATAGTTGCATGAAAAGTGTGTTTTTGCAAGGAAGCTCCTAGGGGATTACTGTAAGCCAGTTCTACAGTGAGGAGTTAAGTTGTTCATTTGTCTCCAAAAGATCCTCATACAGAATACTTTTCCATAACTTTACTTTCCTGCTCAGGGTGACTTTAATTTAGAGGTCTTCAGTGGAGAACTGGATTTTCACCAGTCATGTGCTAAGTTAATAGGGCCTTCTAGATATGCAGTGCTGTCTAATAGAGTGATCACTTGTCATATTGAAATTTAAATTTAAATCAACTAAAATTCAATCAAATTTTAGAAATCACAAATTCAGCTCCTTGGTCACACTAGCCACATGCCAAGTGGGAATATACTGTGTATATGTCTAGCAGCTACTGTACTGGACAGCGCAGATATTGAGCATTAGCATCATTAAAGAAATTTCTGTTACATAGTCCACATAGTAGTTAACCCCATGGGCTCTGGAGTCAGATCTGGATTTAAATTCTAATCTTTGCACTTGCTGTGTGATCCTAAGCAAGCTATTTAACATCTCTGAGCCTCAGATTAGCCATGAAAAAATAAAAATAGCATGGGCAATGTATATAAAGAACCTAATAAATCACCTGGCACATAATAGACATTTAGAAATACCAACACCTGATACCTCTATTTTCTTAGTCCAACTCTCTTTTCCTCCAGGCACTCAATCATTCTTCCTCTTCCTCCTCCATACTGAGTAAATCCACTTCATCCATATTTTCACCCATGCTTCCCTTGCTTTATTCACTGGCCGCACCGTCAACCCAATCCACAATTCTAGGTCAATCCAGACTTATTCTCTGATCCAGCTGAGTCTGCCAAAGCTTGATGGAGGAAATCATTTCACTGTTGAGATGATCAGCATTATAAATGGTCAGCCTCCAGGCTCATCTAGTTGACCTCCAGCCAACTTGGCAAGCCTTTGAATCTTTTGCTTTGGCTACTCTTTTCATTTTTGATAGTACCTATCCTAACTGCAGTCTCCTCACCGGGCCCTCACCTCACCTCTGTATCAGCAGAATGAATTCACTGAACTTCCCTTTCCTACCTCTTCAAGTGTATGTATTTTTATTTACAGGGGTTCCCAATGCCAGTATCGGGACCAGTGTAAGGCTACTTTAGAAGTACTTGATTAATGTTGAAAAATATATCTACCTGGGCCTGACCCCAGTCTACTGAATGGAAATCTTTAGTACTGGAAATGGGGGAATCTGTAGTTGTATAAAGCTCTGCAGATGATTTTGTGACCTAAGTTTTGGAGACACCACCAAGAGAGTTGTGGATACTGTTGCTTATAAACTCTGATTGCTTTTTCATGCTGTTTGATATTAATCTGGCTGCCCCTATTTCTTCCCAGCAGTTGACATGTAGGCTGCACTTTTCAGAGCTCTTCAATGAGTTTTTAGAGCATCTGTCTTGCCTGTGGTCATCACACTTAATCTCTCCTTGCTGGAACTATTAACGCACTCCCTCTGGTGACATACCAAGCTTGAGAGTAGCTAGAATAGCATCTTTGCTGTGTCCCGGCTGTGCTCCAAGACTTCATTCTTGGTCATTTTGTCTGACCATTTAATGCAAACTGTAGATCATAGATGACACTGGTGGAAGAGTTCAAGTAGCCAGAAGTGTAATCTCAAGAGGATGGAAGTCTCAGAGTTATATAATAGTTTGGACATGAACATTGCTGTGTAAAACATTTAATTTGATTCAAAGTGTATTTTCCACTGGGTATAACATTTAGCATTCCAACGAATTTTAGTGCTATTTTAATTTTTATTCATCTATTACTGTGTTGTATATATAGTTTACAGTGAGTTTCCTTGACCCCAGTTATCTTTTTGGTGGTTCTAGAAACTTAAAATATCACTAATAGAAGCAAACATTTCAATGAAAAAAGCTAAATGATAAAAAACTCAACATGTAATTAGCAGATAAACATTTTTACAAATGTATATATATTTGTGTAGTATTATATTTAATGTAATATATACTATTTATATATGAGTATATACTAATTTAAATATTAATATTATGTTCAATAAGAATTCCATCAAAATTAAATATGCACGACATAGTAGAATCTCAAGTATTCAGTCTCCTAGTGAAATTATCTATAGCTAATCATAGACTCATGGAAATAGTGGGTTAAAAAGCAACTAGAAAAAGATTAAAATAATCAGAAAACCTTGATTAAATCTCGGTTGCACCTCTTACTTCCTGTGTGGCCAGGATCAGGTCACTGAACATTTCTGCACGTTATCTTCCTCATCTTCAAAATGTTCTTTCAGAAGGTTGTTGTAAGGATTAGATGGAATAAATGATAACTGGTAATACATTGTAAGATATATTCATTGTTCTTGCTAAGGTCAAAGGGCACTATACAATTTTGTAACATCTTCTGAATTCTCTAAGAAAGAATAAGTTATTTAGCACTTTAATTAATTCATGAGGATACCAGCCCACTTTTATCCATCTGAGTATCCTTGGAAGATTGTCATATAGTAATCCTTTAAATCTTACTGAATAAAATGAAATACAGTTTATTAAGTTCTTCATTTTGAAAATTAGCAATTTACGTGCATGGAATTTTTTGTATTTTTCCAATAACCAGAACATTTGTTTAGCCAGAATTTTTTTTCTCAACAGTGTCATCTGTTCTTTTTCTTTATTAAATAAAGGCTAGTTTTCGTATTTCTCCTAACATACCAGACATTTAAAATTTTAGTATATGATTTCATTTTTATTTGGGATAATTATGATTAATAATAACTACATTTGCTGAGCTCTTGTACCGTGGTGGACACAGTGTAAGCACATGTACACTATTAACGTATTTAATCCTCACAACAATCCAATGAAGTAGCTAATGTTATCCCCATTTATTGCTGAGAAAATTAAGGTATAAAGTAGCTAAGTATCTTTCCCTAAAATCATCCTTTAAGAGACAGAATGGGAGTTTAGCCCAGGCAGTCTATTCCAGAACCTAGGCTCGTCACATTTAAACTATGCGGCATTGCTAACACTGCATAATCTCTTGCATATCTGCTTGTGAGCATTCCCATAATGCAACATTTGGGCATCATGATTCTTGGTGATCTTTGATGCCAATAGCAACCATGTAAGTGGAACTCTCCTGGAGCCTTTGGCAGTACTTTCTAACTTGTATTTCGGTTTTTCTGACATACCCTCAAATATAATTACGTCGAAATCAACTAGACCATTTTTATCTTCACATTCTCGATAGTCAGATACATGAAAGGAAAAGTAATAGCCTATCCAAGAGACTGGTTTACATAGATTTCAAACCAGGGTAAGTTGTCATCCCTCATCTGTATAATCATGATGACTAATTGGTTTTTAAAATTAAATCACAATTTTATGTAGATACTTGCATTTGTAGGTTATGTTTGTTGTATTTTACTATCTTGAGCTTGTAAATACTAGTGATTAACTAAAGTTCACTTAAATAGTTATTATATCATCATGAAAATTCATGTATTTGCTGAAACATGTAATCAAAATAGTGCACTGAATTAATTCGAGTCAGAATCTAGAACATTTTATATAATTTACATGGCTAACCCTCATACTGAAACTGCAGGGATGGTCCTGGAAGCTTAATTTTGCCCCCATATATAGTATTAAAGCAAATTATGTCTTAAACTCTTGAGGTTTTCACTTGATTTCCTGTCATTGTATTATCATAACCTTGAACTATTTTTCTCACTTGAAATGATCTTCAAGTGAAACTAAGTTTCAAGTTATCATCACACATTGAGAAATGTTTTCTTGTACTTTACATACACAAGCATGGGCATATGAGTGAGCATACACACGCATATAAAGTAGTCCCTAACTATGAATGGATTGATTTAAGGAAGTATATTTGGAAAAGTATTTCTAAGAACCAGTGACATCTTCTCCTAGGAATAGTGTTATGTTACTCTTCCAGTACAAAAGGTTGTTTATCTCACATTTCACACCATTTTACATATTGCTTTTATTGGATTATCCTTTCCCAATTTCCACTCTAGACACTAGAAATATAATTCTCTGTACTACTAACCCTAGGAGACCTTCTACCACCATAACCCATAACAACCACACCATTTTCAATACATGCTATCAGCCAGCATGTTTGTTAAAACCAGTGATATCCCATTAGAATAATTATGTAGATGTTAAAAGCTATGTTTATATTTTCAAAATGATAAATATCATTGTTTTGTTCTGAATTTTCAAATCCTAAACACTCAATAGTTGTTTAATGTTTTCAAAATAAGCAGAGTATGCATTGGTGGCACAAAACTGTGAGGTTTACTAAAACCAGAAAATACTAACCACAGAGTATATGCTGTTTAATATGCCAACCCAAGTTGCATTTGGCCCATTTATTATTATTTTCTGGTTGTCAGCACTGGAAGTAACTGAGAAGTGCACTTTATATTAACCATATTTTCAAGAAGTCACAATGATTAGAATTAGAAAACCCCTCCCAATTTAATCATTAGCACAGAAGAAAACAGCAATTAAAACTCCTGAAAACTGGTATTCAGAATGTTGGTGAAAGATATGATCTTTCTTTCTAAAGGGTAACCTGATTTTTGATAAATGTGTTTGCTTTATAAGCAATCATTCTTTAGTTAAGGGGTCTCTGACTTAGCTTGGGCTGCTATAACAAAATACCACAGACTGGGTGCCTGAAACAATAGACATATATTTCTAACAGTTTTGGAGTCTTAGAAGTCTACTATCAAGGCACCAGCAGATTCAGTTCCTGGTGCGAGCCCTCTTCCTGGTTTGTAGATGACTACCTTCTCACTGTGTCCTCATATGTCAGGGGAGAATGAGCTCTGGTCTCTCCTCCTCATCTTATAAAAATACTAATTCCATCATGCGTGTCCCACCCTCATGACCTCAACTAAACCTAGTTACCTATCAAGGGTTCCATTACCATTACCAAATGGTATTACCAAATACCATTACCCTGGGGATTAGAGTTTCAACATATGAATGGGGGGGTGGAGGGGAAGGGTTGGAGGAGTGGAGGGGGTGGGGACAGGAACATTCAGTCCATAACAGTCTCTAATTGGAGAATGTGCATATGAGTTTCATCCACATGTGTTTTTATATTTTTAAAATTGGAATGCCTAAGAAAAGTCAAGCACTCTCCAGTTTACCACAGTCACTGCCACTCCCTACTGTCTTACTCCTTGCTAGATACTCTTAATGGTGTGGTCTACCTGAATTGTTGACTCTTGATTTAAACCATTTAACTTGTTAAAAGTATCAAGGTTTTGGTATTAAAATATTCTGTTAATTCCCTCCTGTAGGATGGAGAACCTAATAAGGGGAAGGAATCCCCCACAATATCAGAGAAGTCCTTGTAAAGAAGTTCGTGCAGCCCTTCGGAAGAGGCCTGAAGAGGAGTGTAAGTATGTTTAATAGGTTTAACTACGTTCTAGATAGACTTAGGTGAGTGTCATAGTAAAAGTAAAACGTTAACCTTTAAGTGATAAGTCAAATAATAGAGGTACTTAACAAATACTTGTTGATTCTAATTGAATTTATTTTTTTTTTTAAATATCATATGGTACCTGGATTCAGGCACTAAGAACATTGTTTTCTTAAGTGTTTCTCTTGTACTTCAGAATGCTCTACTAATAATTTGGTTCCATGTTCAAATGAGATTGGAAAAAGCTACATGATTTACCACATCTTTCTTAGATATCTGTACCATGAATATTATTTCCATAGAGCCCTGAAGTAAAAAAAAAACAGAAAAACATAAACAAAACAAAAAACTTTTAAAGTGTGTTTAAAGTAAACATTTTCCAGTGTCATTTGACCACAATTCTCTTTCAACCTTTTTTTTTTTTTAAACTGAGGACTCTTTGAAAACAACTTCATTAGACTAAAGAATAAATGTCTAGTAGCAAATCTAAACCCATTGATCAAAATGAAACATTTGATTTAATCGAACTTAGGAAAAGATTTTGAAAGAAGTCGTGTTAAAAGCCATTTTAATCCATCTTTAAATTATCAAAGTGTTACAATATATAATTGTAGAGATTTTATCTAAATATTGCATCTAAATGTAGCATTGTTGGAGATGTTTAACATAATACTTGCATTTTAAGTTTATAAGATGAGCCATCATACTAGCTTTCCTCATGGCACTTGCATCTAATTATTTTCAGGGTACTAAATCACAATCCATTATGAAAAAAATTCAGAAAAAAATTTCTGAATGATGCCTTTTTACAGTAGTTTACATTTTGTAAGGATAGAGCTAATGCAGTGGGTTCACTGGCATATATAGTTTATTAGATTTTTAGGGTTATATTGGCATTTTAAATTAGTTTGAAGTACACCATTCCAGGTAAAGACCAAATATATTAAACCTGGGCATACTCATGGCAAGTAGAGTATTTTTGTTTTGTTTCATTTTATTATAAAGTCAACAGATAATCTGATGGGGTTGACATCTATGTCATTCAATATAGTGTTAGTTTTCTTTTATTTGGTATATTTATAGTTTCTAGCATTATAAACAATATCCAATCAAAACTAAAATTTGAAAATGAAGGTATAGTTCATGGGCATGTTAGAACCAAAACTGTTTATAAGATGCAGACTCGTGCATAAAACTATTGCTTTTTTATTGGGTTCATAGGAAAGCTTTGGGGTTTCTCCTCTGTGCTGGTTTAACACAATCAGCCTAGTCTCTGTTATAGTTCTGAAGATTTTATTTAGAAACTTAGAAGGGGTTTTTGTGGATAAATCTATAGTTGATTCTCATGGAGTCACAGAATATATTTAATATATACAGTTATTTTTCAGGCCTCTTATACTGAGTTGGTCTGTGCCAGAGGTTGACCACCTATGGTCCATTTACCAAATCCATCCTGGCACCTGTTTCTGTAAATAAAATTTTATTGAAACACAGCCATCTCCTATTTATTTAGGTATTGTGTATGGCTGCTTTCCATGGCAAAGGAAGAGTTAAGCAGTTGTGACAGAGACTATATGACCCACAAAGCCAAAAGTATTTACCTGATTCTTTACAGAAAAAGGTTTTAAAACCCTAATCTGGGCCAGTGGTTCTCAAAGTGTGGTCTTCAGACCAGCAGCAGCATTAGCAGCATCTGGGAACTTGTTAGAAACACACATTTTAAGGTCTACAACCCACATCTACTGAATCCAGACGTCTGAGAGTCGGATCCAGTAATCTGTGTGTTTCAAAGAAGCCCTACAGGAGATTCAGATGCAAGCTCCAGTCTGAAAACCACTAGCCTAAGTCAAATGATTGGCGGCAAGATGACATTAAATCACCATGGATACAAAAGACTAATAATGATAGACATATTTCAGAGTTAAGTCTTATTGTTGTCTAATGTAAGGTACATAATATAACTGTTTCCTGTGTTGTAACAAGCAAGTCCTCAACAATTGAATCGTGGCAGTCAGGACAATTTTTGAAATATCACTACAGGAGCTCAGCTGGATTGACTATGTTATTGAACATGGAAGGACATAATGAGAAATGAGAAACATGTAAAGTATTATTCCCTGCCAGAGAGGTCTTCATTATCCCTTGTTAGTTTAATGAACAGTCCTTCTTGTCCTGTACAGACCACTGTTAATTCCCTAAGAAAGAATCCTCTTTTTTAGAATGGGAGCAATATAGTAGGTAATTAAGACATTAACTTTAAAGTCACCATAAGGGTGTTCTAATGTGACACTTAATGAACAGCTGCAGGACCCTGGGTATTATTTCCTTAATCTAAGACCCAGTTTACTTATTTGAAAAATGAGGTTAATTAAAGAGCCTACCTTGAAGGGTTATTTGGAGAATTAAGGAAGATTTTTATTAAGTACCTGGTATAGAACTTGGGACGTGGCAAATTTTTTTCCTCCTCTCTCTCTTCCTCTTCATTTATTATTATTGTTCTTCTTTTTTCAAACTAACCATTTGAGGATAGAAAGCATGTTTTGATCATAGAAATGAAAATCTACAGAAATTATAACCCCTATTTTTAGAAATAATAATATAGAGCAAGGAACAGGTTGTAAACAAATGACATAAAGCTGGAATTCTTGCAGCAATGTTAGATAGTAATTCGTGTTAGATGGTAATTTGTCTCACACCAGTTCTTTCCCTATGATTCTACAAATTCAACATGGGATCTAGACCAAGACTTACTGGTCAGCTCTCATGGAAAGCTGCCACCTTAGAAAATCATCAGAGAAAGCCAAATGATAGTGGCTTTGCTTTACTGAGAATTGAAAGAATAGTGGAACTTGACTCAGACAATAGGATCCTCCAGATGCAAGGTTAGCCCTCTTGCATCTGGAGATATTGCAAATAAGAGGGTTTTGCTAAATAACAGTATTCATACTGCTGTCTTTTATAATCTTTTATACTTTTTACAATATTATCAATGTTAATATCAACATTAGGTCACCAGACATAGCTCTTAACCAATTATTTCATGTGAATTATATCTAGCTATATTGCATTTAACATAGCCAAGCAAACTTTCAGTAAAAATTGATTCTTGTAAAAGACAGACTTTTAAATATGCTCAAGCGACTTCCCATTAAAAAGTACAAATAAAAACTTTGTCCTCAAAACCAAAGCACCATTCAGCTACAGCCCTACATTCTCAGACTGTTCTCAGGCAAACCTCTCAAAGGAGTTATCTATACTCACTCCATTTACTTACCCCCGACTCACTCCTCCAAATCAATGCAGTCTGGCTCCTACCCAATCACTCTGCTGAGATGGCTTTTATTCAGACCACTAATAGTCTCTTTATGATGCTATATTAGTTTTATATTGCTATGTAATAAATTACCACAAACTTACTGGCTTAAAACAGTTTATCTCACAGTTTCTTTGGGTCAAGAATCCAGGTAGGGCTTGTCTAGGTTCTCTGCCTCAGGGTCTCACTAGGCTGAAGTTTCATCATGAACTCAATTGAGGAAGAACCTACTTCCAAGCTTACTTAGGCTTGAATTCACTTTCTTGTGAATTCACTTTCTTGTGGTTCTATGACCAAGAGCCCCGCTTTTTGCTGACTTCCAGCTGAGGGCCACCTTTAGGGTCTAGAGATCTCCTGCAGTTCCTTGATATATGTACCTTCTCAGTATGGCTGCTTACTTCATTATTTATACTAAAAAACTTATAAATAAATAGAAGTTGAACTAAAAAATATTCAAGTAACCCACAGGAAGGCAAGAAAAAAGAAATAGAGGAATTAGAAACCAAGGGAACAAACAGAAAACAAATAATAAAATGGAGACATAAGCCTTAACAGATCAATAATTACATTAAGTGTAAATGATGTAAATACCTCAATTAAAATACAAAGCCTGTCAGATTGGTTAAAAAAAACAAAACAAAACAAAAAAGTTGCTATACAAAATGCCTTTTAAATGTAAAAATATGAAAAGATTATATATAAAAGGATAGAAAAAATATTTAAATGAAAGCTTGAGTGACTATATTTATATCAGAAAAAAGTAAGTTCAGAGTAAAACATAATAAAGAAGATAATTTCATAATGATAAAGGGGTCAGTTCATCAAGAGGATATAACAGTCCTAAACAATCCTAAATGTTTATGACTTCAATTTATTTTTTACAAGTTTATATTTTCTTAAACTTTGTTTCAGTAGCTTTACTATGTTGTCTTTTTTTAAATTTTTACTCAGTCCAATTTAGTTTTCAATAGCTAAGTAATTCTTGGTAGCATAGTTGTGATTGTGGCCTGTTTAAAAGAAAAAAAACAGCACAATTGTTTTCATATAGAGAAATATCTATGAAGGTATAATTCTTCCTCAAAATTTCCCTGAGTCCGTACTGTGTGAACTAAAATTCCACAGAGCTTTTCTGTTCAGTTTCTGAATAATAAGAAAAATTAATTGAAGAGTTTTTCTTTCTTTATTTTACCATCATAAAATTTAAATTCCTAATAACATAATTCTATCCTTACAGCACTGATATTTTACTTTTCCTTAATATAAACAATCTGTTTTATATTATCAGGAGATAACACTTAAAATTATTTTGTTTTCAAATAACTGAATGCTACCTTTCCAAATGTCAAAATATTCTTGTATTAACCAGTTTGGTGAAAATCATGATAATTAGTCAGGTTCCTGCCTTCATATTAGAAGTTACTGAACATGATTTAACCTTTCCCTGATGATTCAAGGACAGTTTTATAAATACCCATTACTGTCTAGAATTCCATCTGGGCATCCCTCCAAATCAAGTTGTCATCTTTCACTTTTGCTGTGATTGTTCTTGCTTTTTAGTTAACCATTCCTTTGGCATTCTGTTTCCCATTTTAGTTTTCTCCTTCAGAGAGCTGATGCACCACCCTTATTAAGAAGTTTATGTTAAATATGTGTCAATGAATCAAGGATTGAAAACCAGTCAAGCCTTGGATGATTTATGGTAAATAGGATAAAGAAGTAGGGAACACTAAATGCAATGTAAGAAGTGGGGTGCATTAATTTAAAAGATCCTAAGGCTACCCTTCTCGTGGACTTCATCTCAAGTTTGTGGTGAATCCCCAGATACTTGTATTCTTTATCAGGTTCCTATTTCAAACTATGTATTAATGACTCAAGTATAATGTTGATGACCTGGCGTTACTGTCATCTCACTCACTTGGTCTGGGGGCTTATGCAGTGGGTGTGGGGAAGGGCTCATATCTGCTAAGGAAATTTGAAGTAATCCTCAGGATGGTAGCACCATGCTATGTAGTTATAGACCTCACACATGTGCAAAACAATGTCAGTATACAGAAGAGTTACTATCTTTTCTCGAGCTTCTCTTTATGCTAGGAAACCTCCTAGATGATCCTAGAAAATGTTCCCTATCATGTCACTAGCCTAAATTGGGATAAATCCCTATTCCTGTACCATTACTATGCACCGTAAGAATGCTATGCACTTATTGGCTTAAGCCTGTTATACTGGACCGATCAGGTTCAAGAACTGGTTTGGTATTAAAAGTAATAAAGTAATCCTAGATAAGGTAAGGAAATGAAAGTAAGATGATGTATTTGCCATTTGACCTAGCATAATGGAACAGGTAAGGTTATTCAACACTATATCCCATACTGTTGCTTGTATTGTATATTTGTCTGTATATACTTAGCTATCCCAAAATATTTTAGGGATGGGAATGGGAACAAGGAACAAAAGAGGTGGTACTTGGGAGATCAGGAATCTGGGCACTGATATGAAAGTGACTTCCAGGCCTCTATTTATCATTCAGAGGCCTCTTTTCCTATCTAAGCCCTACAATTTGTGGGCAGTTGTGTTTCCATTATCTTCAACTGCTCCTCTAACTTTCTTTAAAATACAGTTCCTTCTGGTTTGGAATGAGACCCATTTCCCCTACATCTCCCTTCCATTCTAGAGCCAGCCCTTCTTTCTTTCAAATTTGAACTATTATTAGTCATATTGTATAGATGAAGCTATAGGATCTCAGACATGTTAAATAATTTATGCAATGTCACACAGCTAGTAAGTGCCAAAGCTGGGACGCAAACATTGTTTGACTCCAGAAGCTACCTTATTCCTACTGTTCCATGCTATATACCTACACTACAGTATTCTGTGTCCTCATTTTAGCTCTCCAGGATTCATTTTCTGAATTTTTAAACATAAACTATCATACAAAGAAATGTATATAATGTGTATATAGCTTAAAGAATTATAAATTAACAGTCATGTATCTAAAACATCAGGGTTGCTGAATTACACATTCCTACCCAGCTCTGCTTATCTTTTTAGTTAGCATATCCATTCTAGGAGACTAGTCTTTCCCACTCCTCATTTCTTAGGTCTTTCTTTAGGTGACCATTTCTTAAGTCCTACAACAAAGCCAAAGGAATAATATACATGGTTTTAGTACAAGGGGGCTCAAGAGAAACAAGTGGTCAGTGATTTCTCATTAGCTAGAAAATCTTACTATTGTTTGACTTTATTAATATCTTAGATTGTGACTATACAGTGTCATAACAAAAAATAAGGTTGCATCTTCAACTTGAATTTTATCAGCACACCTGAAATTATTACATGTTGCTTACTAATAATTTTGGCATGAGGTAAAAATAAGATTAAAGGGAGGTTAGATTAAATTAGATTTATTGACTGAACCTTCTTAGGCCAAATAGAAAATTGAAATCAGGCTCATGCAAACTTTGTACAAAGCTAATGTATTTTAGACAGCTTTTCCATTCAAGATAATAATAGAAATTCAGGCAAAAATATGTCTTAAACTCTTCTCTGGAATATCTCCAGGTTTAAACCAGCTTCCTTAGCTATCTGCAGCCATATTTCTCCCAAGATTCTATTTAGGATATAATTTTAGAAAAGATCCACTAGCACTAATTTTCCTAGCACCTCTGACTTAGCAAACCATTCACTTGAGTTAGGGCTTGACTCTTCACTGGACTTCTCTTTTTGTTTGTTTAAATTAATTAATTATTTATTTTTGGCTGCATTGGGTCTTCGTTGTGGTGCACGGGCTTCTCGTTGTGGTGGCTTCTCGCTGCAGAGCTCAGGCTCTAGACGTGAAGGCTTCAGTAGTTGTGGCACATGGGCTCAGTAGTTGTGGCTTGCAGGCTCTAGAGTGCAGGCTCAGTAGTAGTGGCGTACGGGCTTTGTTGCTCTGTGGCATGTGGGATCTTCCCAGACCAGGGCTCAAACCGTGTCCCCTGCATTGGCAGGCAGATTCTCAACTGCTGCGCCACCAGGGAAGTCCCTGGACTTCTTTTAAAATGCAAATTCCTTTGAGGGTAACGCTAGTCAAATCTTAAGACTATCATAAAAGTGATTTTAGATCACTAATCTCAGTAATAGCAAGGAATCAAATCTCAAGAGATGTTTGAATGCCCAGGAAGAGAAGGGAAAGGTCAAAAAATGGTTATATAGATGAGGAGTTTGAAAAACAAATTCACTTGCTACATATTTTTGCTAAGCGGTGGTTCTCTTATCTGGTGAAAGTCTTTTTCAAATAAAATTTCAGCCCTTTCTATATCCTTCCGTATATTTCAGTAGTTACCACTCTACTAATTTATTCCTTCTTTGTGAAAAGTTCTCCTTCTCTCCTTGGCAGAGGGCAGGACCTCCCTCCTATTAGTCCCTGAAACACTTTGCACAGGTTATTAATGCAGTACTTACAACACAGTATTTTATCCTTTGCTTGCATGTCTGTTTTTTCCCCGTTGGGTTGTAAGTTGCTTAAGGGCAGGCAGATACATCTTATTCATTTGTCTAACACTAGCATTAAGCACAATATTTGATATGTAAGTATCAGTCTAATAGAAGTTTACCAAAAATAAATGAACTATAAAAGATACAACTTGATTCATGCCATGATACTTATTGGAGTTTAAAGGCATCCAAAAAATAATATACGTATTCCAGACCAACTTTGGAACCAGTTAAGATATTGACAAGATGTCAGGAAGTTAGAGATCAAGCATCAACTTTATTACTTTTAAAAGCTAGATTGGAGGACATAGCTGTGACGTTTGGCAACAGTGGACTTCTTCATACTGTACTCAGATATATGCATACTTAACTGAGTCAGCCACAGCAGTACAGAAAAGCCACAGGCCTCCTCATGTGGGAAATCCCTCCTATAAAATTTATAGCAAAGAGAAACAGATCAGTGTACTGTGTCTTTCCTGAAGCAGCTTCACCCCAAAGAAAGATGGAGGAAAGTGTTGGGCTACGCATGTCAAGTTCTTCAAATAATTGGTCAATAATTGCATTTCCTAATAAGAGTTAGAAATGAGATAAGAGGTCAACAGTGTTGGGGAGATCTCTCCACACAGAAAATAAGTGAGTGGATAAGAAGCATCTCCACTTGCAGTGTTCCTTAGAATTTTTATCTCTTAAATTACTGAGCTTAAACATTAAACCCTTAGACAACTAGCGGGGAATTTATTAGGGCAGTCTCTGCCAGATATAAATTGCTATTCTTTCATGGATTCTTCTGGTATCATTAGAGGCAGAGAGGAGCAGCAGGGTAGATTTAACTCCCAAGACCACTGTAAACCAAAGTCTTGACACTTCATGTTCAACTTGTTATCCCAAGTAATGTCCTGCATGGTTAGCAAGGCTTCTGCAACAATATGATTAAATTACATTCATTTATTCAACAAATATCTACTGTTTGAGTGCCTACCATGTGCCTCTCTCCTTGTTCTGGGTGTTTGTGATACATTGTGAGAAAAAATTTAAAAACCAAACCAAAAAAGGCAAACATTTCCAGTCTCAACAGTTATGCTCTTGTTGGGGAAAGCAGACATTAAACAAAATAAATGAGTTATAATTCATTAGAAGGCGATTCATACTGTGGATTAGTCCTGGAACCCTAGTGCCCTTTGCCATATGTACTGCTATGGAATTGCTGAGGCCTATGTAGCTGCTGTCATTGTTATCTGTTTCATCTGGAGAATTAACCTCAGCATGTTCCTGGCCTAAAGCAGCTGTTGTTACTTCAGAAATGTGTGCCTCTAGGGACCTAATGAGGCTAAGCGTCTGCTCTTTCAAGAAACTTGCTTTTTTTAACATTGGACTATTCCAGGCAGGCCTTGAGTAGAATCTCTTTCTGTACATATTTTTCACAGGAGTGAAATAGGCCCATAGTGTTTCATCTCCCTCTATTGTTCTACTGATTTTAGGGTAATGTTGCCAGATAAAATACAAGACACCTGATTAAATTTGAATTCAGAAAAGCAACAAATAATTTTTTACCATAAGTACATCTCATACAAGATTTAGGGCACATTTAAAATGAAAATATTATTCATTCCTTATCTGAAACTCAGGTAAGGGTGTTTGTATTTGGATTCTACAGAAAAACAAAAACAATAGCATATATATATGTGTGTGTGTGTGTGTGTGTGTGTGTGTGTATTTATATATTTTTAAGGAATTGGTTCACATGATTATTGTGGCTGGCAAGTCCAAGATCTGCAGGCTGAAGAGCCAGGAAGAAGCTGATACATCAATACAAATCCAAAGTCCATCTGCTAGCAGAATTCCTTCTTTCGCCAGGGAAGTCAGTCTTTTTCTATAAAGACCTTCAACTGATTGGATGAGGCCCACCCACTGTATGGAGGGCAATCTGTTTTACTCAAAATCTACTGATTTAAATGTCAATTTCATCCAAAAACACCCTCACAGAAGCATCCAGAATAATGTTTGACCACATATCCAGGCATTGTGTCCCAATCAGTTTGACACATAAAACTAACCATGACAGTGTCTTATTTTTATTCATTAAATCTGGCAACTCTATTTCAGGGGGTCTGAACTGAGTTTCTAAGAGTTTATATTGTTCCTATAGGTGATCTATTTCTTTCTTTAATAGTGTAAAACTAGTACTATTTCCTAGTACTTTGTTTTTTAGGTTTCCACTGCTTTTGGACTCATATTTTTTGTAACATATTTTTCTAAACTTTGTCTCATGAGGTCTCTTATATGAGAGATATGAAATCAGTAAATTTTGAGTCTTTCAATAGACTTCGCTATTCAAACAAATCACATCCATCCTCACCTGTCTGGGTTGGATAATCCCACTGAGGAAGAAATTTCCCATGAAGTCAGGATCAAAATCCAGGCCTAGACTTGATCTCTTATTGTTCTGCATGACTTTTCCTGTAATACGTCTCCTTTAATATGCTGTGTCTTTGCTGGATCTTCCTTTAAAATGCTAACTTTATAAATTTCTGGAGGGTTTCCTTAGGGCAAGGCAATACCTGTACCCTCATCTATAATGATTTTATCACTTTGAAACTCCCCTAATAATGCTTTAAATATATTTTTTCCTATCCTTAAATTTGTCCAGGTTTTGTGATGCTTTGGTATTGTGTCCCCACTCTTCAAGTTGTGGTTCCCAATTGCTGTCACTCTGGACTCTTTATCTACAGCTTTGAAAGGCCACATCCTCAGTAGTTTCCCAGACCCTTCCATCTCTTGGGGATTCATTCCAGATCGCTCTCTAAAATTCTGTCTCTCTGTTTTGGTTAGATTTCTTTAGGCTCCTGTCATAATTGTTTGACTTGGTACAGCTGAAACATCTCTCGCATTTCAACTTTCTTCTTTAACATTCATCAGAGCTGAGTCTATCCATTTCCTTTTAACATTTGTTTCTCTTGGCCTGGAAGTTCCCATTTTCTATTTCATATCTGTCTAATATATCCTATAAAATCTCAATTTTTCTCCTAAGGAAAGCTCTCTTTTCCTCCAATATAATTTGCCAGTTTTCCTTTATTTTGTTTCTATTTTTCTACTGCTTCTGTTCTGATAGTAAAACTGAAGCATGCTTCTTTTCATACCATTTCAATTCCTCCTGGATACCTTAACAAACTCAATTCTTAAAGACCAAGTGCTCCAAACAGACTTTATTATTTCTTTTTGTGGCCTTTATGTATGTAATCGTTTCAGTGACATGTTTGTTATATTTTTCAATTCCACTTAGGAGAGGGCAGATTCTCTTCATTAAAAGGGCTCCCTGTTACTTTTCATTTGCTTATTAATCAAATTCACTACTCTTCTGTGGGTACACCCACAATTAGAGTTCTCTAATTTATAAGGCCATGGACAGGGCTTATGTGAGTATCAAGCCCAAAGCTCAAGGTCAAACTACAGCAGCTTAAACACTGTGGCCAATGCCCACTAAGATCAGCAAGGCCAATACAGTGTTGATAAAACAGCCCTGTCTGCGCAAAAACAACCGCTTGCCTAGGAATAAAACTGCTGTGAACTGTAATAAACCCCCAATCAAATCTTGCATGGCCTACTTGCTAAAACTGAAAGCCCATAGCTCCATGTCCTGGCCCCATCAAAAACTTCTCCAGGGGCTATTATTAGGCAAGTTACTTAATCTCTCTGTGCCTCAGCTTATTCATTGAAAACAATAGGGAAGATTAGATTAGCTAATATATGTAAAGCTTTTAGAACAATTTCTGGCTCTATATAATTATTTGCTATTATTATTATTACTCCGTAAATTCCACATACATCAGTCTGGCTTTGGAATATCACCTCTATAGTATCTTGCTGCCTCTACTGAAGTCTATGTTTGAACACCCATTATAATTGTGAGTCCATCCAGTTCTTCTGGCCTAGCAAAAAAAACAAATTAACCTGGCACCTTCATGTCCATCCTTACTGTACTGGATGGGAAGCCAGAATAACCATGAGGCCACGAGCTATTTCCATCTCTGGTGAGGCTGGTTCCATTACTTCATAGAATAGCAATGCTAGCTCCTGAAAAAAATTATCTAGGATCTGGGAGACACATTCAACTTCCTCATTCAAGCCAAGGGGGAAGAGAGGAGCAAAAGAGGAAAAAAAGGGACAGGAACCTAGAAAATTCTAGGGAACTCAGCAATAGAAGTTCATGGCTGTTCTCTCTCAAAGAGAAAAAAATAAGAATAAGAATAATAATGTGGGCTTCCCTGGTGGCGCCGTGGTTGAGAATCTGCCTGCCAATGCAGGGAACACGGGTTCGAGCCCTGGTCTGGGAAGATCCCACATGCCACAGAACAACTAGACCCGTGAGCCACAACTACTGAGCCTGCGCGTCTGGAGCCTGTGCTCCGCAACAAGAGAGGCCGCGACAGTGAGAGGCCCGCGTACCGTGATGAAGAGTGGCCCCCGCTTGCCACAACTAGAGAAAGCCCTCGCACAGAAACGAAGACTCAACACAGCCAAAAATAATAAATAAATAAATAAAAATTTAAAAAAAAAATAATTAATGTGATTCAGTTCCAAAGATTCAAAATCACTACCTCTGCATTTCAAGTTTTATTTCTCAGCAAAGAGAGAATTTGGTCAGCCCAGTTTGAGTCACTTCTCTATGCCCAAGTCCAGGGTAATATTGTGTTTTGTATTAAGGCCATTCCCAGAAAGAAGGAATCCTTGTTGGCCTGACAACTTCCCTGGAGATGTCCACCTTAGTTTGGAGCCATGACCCTTCTGTGCCCCACTGTGAGTACCTTTCTCTTGTTAACCTCTGGCAATCTTGACTTTGACCTGCTGCAGCTCTAGCTGCAAAACCACGGTGATTTGTTTTAAGCTCAAGTTATTTTTTTAGTTGTACTAGATAAAACTATACTTGTGGCTTTAAAATGATGGATGATACAGACCAAGCCTCAAGAAACTTTCTCTCTAAATTGTCAAATCATATGTTGCATATAAAGAAACTAAGTATATTAAAAGAACAACAACATATTAGTTAGAAAATCAATGCATTTCAAAGGTTTCAGGCTTATTTGAATAAAGTTAGCATAAAATATCCCCCAAAACAGTAACACTATTAGTAGAATGTCATGTTTGGAATTTTGCTTCACTAGAGTCAGCCCTGTGGAGACAGGGGCTGGACTTCTGTTCTACCTGCATTACCCATGCTGAGCCCAGTGCCAGGCACATGGAGATGCTTGGTAAATACTTGCTCAATGAATGAAATAATTAATGAATAGCAGAATACATCTTCATTAAAAAATACATACACTTCAATTTTTGTTGTTTAATTGCTAATATTAAATGAAACAAAAAGTCATCACATTGATAACGTAGTACAGGTAGTGGTATATTTATGAATTCACATTCCTTGGAATTTACAGCTGGACCCAATATCAACTGTCGGGGAGGGAGATATTTCCCCCTTGACCCCTTTTGAGTTCTTTTAGCTACACTAATAATAACATCGACACAAGACAGATTAACAGGAGAAAAAGAAACAAATTTTAATTCATATGCATGGAAGTCTCATAGAAATAGGATCTAAGAAGTGGCCAAAGCAGGCAGCTTTTATACTTTTTAAATAAAGAAACAATATATTTGTGAGGAATTGACAGGACAAAGAAACTTAGGCTTTGGGGACTCAATTTGTGAAGAATCTAAAGAGAGTTTGGGCTTGGATAGTAAATTAAAGTAACAAGGTTTGTTTATATAGGCTTCTCTGCCCCAAATTCCTTATCTCTGGAGATAAGTGGGTCCTTCTACCACTAGAGGCGGACTTTTCACATGGGAAGTTTCTTTTACTGCTTTCAGGGAGACAGAGGAGGCTCAAAGTGTCCCTCTTGTATTGGCCATTTCTTAAGTAACTTTAATTCAAAATAATCAATATGTCATTGAGGCATATTTTGGGGTGGCCTTCCCTGGGCCCCAACACAACTAAAACTCTGATCCATGTGAGACTGTTCTATATACAGAATAAGTAAGTGTTCCTATGAAATAAAAGTCCTGAAAGCAGTGAATGTATTCTAGCCCCCTTGGAAGATTCTCTGGTTTTATTAGTTTCAAGAAAACTTAACTATTTAATTGGAGCATGCTATTTTAGTTGGCTTAATTTATTTTCAAACTACTGCACAAAGGATATTTGTACTCAAAGATTTTTAAATGGCATCTCCAGTGTTGTATAGGCCAAAGAAAAGATGACATTTTACATGTTTTAATTGTTTGAATTGATGGTGTGTCCATATAGTATAAAGGCAAGAAAGTCTTTGCATCAATACTTTCTACATTCTGTTTTTAATTAATTTACATTTTTTATAAAAAATATTTGAAAACCAGGCATTGTTTTGTTTTATTTTGTGTGAATTTGAATCTCCTGTCATCAAGACCAAAGCTAAATACTTTCTCTTTAATTTTAAAAGCAAACTATATATGACTTTTTGTGCCATTTGGTTGCATGCGTGAAGTGTGAATAATGCTACCTCTCTGCTCACAGGTCTTCACGCACCATGTTTAATCAAGAACGTATTTTCACTTGTGACGTTTGACATGTCACATGCCTATCAGTTTACTGTCAGGCAAGATAGAGCACATCATAAAGTCCATCAGTTCTTATTGCTGTCTTTTAAAGTCAAGCGCTACAGATGACAGTAAACATGACAGCTTTTGTGATCAGCATTTTTGCTGGCATCCTGTTATTAATAATACTTTGGCTAGACAGTATCACCAGGAATAATCCATGGTGGTTCAATCGTTCCTGCATCATCAACTGCAAAATGATTTCTAAGCTTTTTCTGAGGCTTTTTTGTTTTTCAGATTTGTCCCCCTTTAGGCCAAACACTTAACTAAACTTGTTATAAAATTAACTGGGAAGGGGAAAAAAGGGAAAAGAGACTATTAAAGGCTAACTCTTTAATTCTGGACTCAAAGGCTATATTTGCCAATTTTTAAGAGCCGCAATGAATACTGAAAGGTACAGTCAAGGCTGAGTGTGATTGAGAGGTGAACTTAAAAAATATAAAGGATGCAAAAATGAGTTTTGATTGAATAGATAATTATAGCACTTAGAAAGCATATTAATGAGATGAATATTTCTGATGGTATATGAAATGTAGACAGTATTCTAGGCATACTATAATATGTACTTAATAGCCATAATGACTTTTTGTGTTTAAAAAAAATCAGAAATGATTTTTTGATGACAGTCAGAAAAGGGTGAGCAGTTTTACGACTAGCCATTATCCAGACAAGTTTTCCTCTCCTAGGATCAACTGCAATGTTTATTACATAAACATAACTTATATTTCTGGTGCCATGTATTTTCCACACCATCATTAAGAAAGTTCGTGAGGCGGCCTGTTCATGAGCTCATTGATACATCTGCATAGACTCCAGCCTTCAATTACTTAATGCTTTTCAATGCTTTTTCAATTACTTAATGTGATAACCTAAAAGAGTCTGAAAACACCAAAAGTTTTAGATGAATCTTACCTCCAATTTATAAACCACATTTCACTTTTACCTTGTCCTGATTTACTTTATCTTGAAAAATCTCATGGAAATGAGTCTCTCTGTCATTATTTTTCTCTAATAGTTTAATGCTTTAAGACAAAAACAAATCTTACTTCACTTTGTTTCATAAAGTTGGTGCTCAACTTTTCTATTTCAATGTCGATTCTAAATGTTTTCGATAAATTTTTAGGTAGGACTAAGCGAATTTAGAAGGAGGTTATATTTTAATCTTAAATTGCACTGACTCTAGTTTATCCAAGGGTCGCATAACTTTAAAATCCTTTAAGATATACCACTAGTTACATATCTACATATCTATTCCAAGAATAAATTTAAATCTCTGATCTATAGGAATCCAACAGATTATATAAATTGTTGCTTCAAATTCCCAAAATTGCACAGTTATGTTTGTGTGTGTATGTACACATATATATCATGTATATAATGTGTGAGTTAATGAATATTAGCTTAATTTTGAGGCTTGCCCTTTAACACAAAAATACTTCATAGTAAAGGCTATTAACATAAAAGGATATGTAGATAGATGGACAGATATTTCATGCATTTGGCTTAATCACTATTCTTTACGTTATTGAAAGGTCTCCTGTTTCTTTTCTAAACTTGAAAAAGTAAAGGATTTGGTCAATGTTATTATTTACAGGTATTTTAGGTTGTATGTTATGTGAATCAACAAATTAAACACCTTTAAGAATTCTGCATCAGAATTAATGTGCTTTCTTGAAACAGATTAAGAACATGTGTAGCCTCTACTTTTGCCCTGTTGCCTCTCTTCCAGGGAAGCAAACAGATACATTCCATGCTAAGTCACAGTAAATGTTAGTCTTATAATAAGATCTTTTCTTACTTTTCCTTTTTATGGTTCTAATTTTTTTTTTTTTTTACTTAAAACTAGTTTGTATCTATCTTTTATTATAAGCCTCCTCAGATTCTTTTATGAAGGAGATAAAGAAAAGGAAATAAAAGGATAATAAATAAAATGCTTTTTTTTGTGCATTTTATTCATTAGTTCAGTGAGCACTTACCAAGAACTTGCTATGTGCACATTTTTTTTTTATTGGTCACTTGGGGTAGAATAAATCTCTTCTCTTCTTCAGGAATAATCCATCCAGTTGAGGAAGCAAAAAACTTTCAAAAGAAAAATCAACCAGAGAATAATTTTTTTCAATATACAAGTATCTATAATAACTAAGACTTTATTTATACGTGATGATTTAGAAAGCTTTTATAAATGAACATGCATTAACATTTTAAATGCAAAAAAGAAGATTTAAATGCAATAAAGTATATTTTATGAAGCATTTGAAAGCCATTTTACAAATTGTAGAATTACAAAATTGTAGAATTACCATAATTTTGGTTTGGGTCAACTTTAATTTCTCTGAGTCTTCATTTCCTTATTTATAAAATGGGAAATACTTTACTACTTCATAGTGACTTTTGTTGCTGTGAGTTTTTAATGTTATAGGATGACTTTTGTGCACAGTAAAGATTATTTATTTAATAAATAAATTATTATTTATTTGCAATTTTTAATTTTCATTTTATAAAAGTTAAAGTTTTTAACTTAAACCTAGTTTTTCAGTATTTTTTTGAGACTGAACATGCACATCTTATTCTATTTATAAATCAGGTAAGTTTTAACAATTGCTTTAAAACTTTTACTTAAAATTGTTAAATATTTTTTTCTTCATAAATCTAATAAATTTTCTCTTCTTTATTATTTCAAACCCTGATGTAACAAGTAAAACCTTCCCAAAGACTTAAACCACTCTTACAAATCTAATCAATTAATGTATATACATAGTAAATTTCAAGTTTTTGTAAGCATTACAATACTATTATAAACCAACTAAATAAAATTCTCCTGCATATTAGAACTAAATGTCACAACTCAGTAAATAATTTATTTCTCATTTCGTTTGGAATCATGTGCCTGTAAGCCCTAACATGTCAAAGTTTTTTAAATATTATAAACAACATTTATAAATTTTTCTTGCATTAAACTTTTAAAGTTATGAATGGAAAGTGGTTTTCTTCAAGATCTCAATTTTTGATTTGTAAACTTTCCCAGAATTAGAAAGACACTTTTACCTACTTATTCATACACAGCTTTTGCCATTGTAATAATAAACAACCTTAAACCTTAGTGTTTACAAGAACAAAGGTTTATTTTTCATTACCATTACATGTCGGCTGCATATTGACTGGGACTTTGCCCCATCATCTCTTTGTTCCAAAATCTAGAAAGAAAATGGAGCCCATAGCTAAGATTTGCCACAAAAGACAGAGAACGCAGGCTGGCTTAAAGCTTCCCCTTGGCTGGTATTCCATTAGCCTAAGCAAGTCACATGGCCTAGGCTAATATCATTGGGGCAGGGAGTACTATCCTCCCGTGGAAGAAGCACCCATAAAGAGGAGCAGTAGTATAGGGAAATGCTTCAAATAGTTTTGACCAATCAATACATTCTACCATATCTTTCCTCCAAAAAAAAAGGAAAAAAAAAAAAAAGGTCATATTACTACCTAAGTGTTTCTTATGTGAATTTTCACCCTGGTACTCAGGCTGTAACTCTCTTATTTTCAGTAATTTTGTTACTGCATGACTGAATGCTAAATTATTTCATGCTTTTGTCCGGTCCTACAGTCATGCTAATGACCTGGTCCTAAGGCTTAAATGAGATAATGTAAATGAAGGCATTTACACATCCTTAGCAAATATAAGTAGAAACACATTGTTTTCTTGCTCTCTTGTTTCCTACTTCATTTTTCCTGGTTCCACTTTGCTTGTGTGGTAGAGTGTTTTTAGGCCCAAAGCCTAAAGCAAAATCACTTATCACGCATGGATAAAAGGAATTTTGCTGTCCTGTTATCAGTTTTTCTGAGTTCCAGTCATTTTGTCCTCAGAAACAGAGTCTTACATGCACCATCATTAACACCCACCCCTCTGACTGCTCTAGAAATTACATTTACATTCATTTAGCCTTTTCATTGGACTTTTTAGAAGCCGGATCACACTGTTTTCTCATATTACACTAATTTTTGACAAAAAGCAACCTGCAAGTCATTTTCTCATATGGTTTTAAACAACATTTCATTCATCCCATAGTGTATTTGTGCACTAATTTTTTTTAAGATGCAAGACTGGTCTAACTAGCCAGATTATAGAAGGAACTGAAAGTCAGGCAGAGGAATTTAGATTTAATGATGCAAGAAATAGGAAATAATTGAGTTTTCTGAGACAGGAAATAGGAAAACAGCATGGTAGCATTATCGCAGTGTAGTAAAGAGTATGGGATTTTATGTCAGAACTTTCTGGATTGGAAATCTGTCACCACTAATATGGCCTTAGTATTTCCATCCAGTAATGAAGATTACACTACCTAGCTTATAGGGCTGTCATTCAATACTTGATTCAACAAATACTGGGTTCCTACTTTGTACTAGGTGTTGTTGAACAAAATGAACTCAGTTCTTGACCTCATTATGTTCACAGTCTAGGAACAAATATAGAAAATATACAAGAAAAGAAGCAAATTAATAGTGAACGATTCTGATAAGGGCTCAGAAGGAAAGCAACAAGTGATAGAAAACTGGGGTATGTGTCTTTAAATTAAGTGATCAGGGAAAACCTCTCTAAAATGGTGACGTTTATGAGGAATAAATGAAAAGAAGGTTCTGCTGTTGGGGGCCCTCCCATGACCTCCTGACTATTAACACTCTACTATGTGCTCATGGCATCTAAGTGCAAGCACTGTCAAATTTTATTGAGACCCTTCTTTCAGCATGTGTCCACTGCAGCCTGGAAGTACAGAGGGGTTAATGGCTCCAGGTGCAGCCTTCAGTCATTCACAGATGAGAGTTGGAGAATAAATAGCCCACGTTCCTCACCTTCTGATGGCTCACCCTGAGGTATATTCCTCATGGATGAGCCTTAGTTACCCAGAGTAGCAATCGCTTCATTACACACCCATTACTGGCTTCCTTCCCTTCCCTGTTTCACTCCTTTTCTACCGGTGCTTTCTAAGATTGCTTCCCAAATAAAGTATTTATTCTCAAATCGTTGTCTTAGGCAGAGTCTGCTGCCAGGGGAAACCAGTCTGAAAGAAATATCATCTCTAATCACCTAGGATAATACCTAGAGTAACATATGCACGCAGTAAATGTTAGTTCTCCTTTTCCTCACCCTTGTCCCCCTGGGTCAAACACATAGAGGAAATGTTTTAGGAAGTTATCTCTAGACTATATTATAGTATTGGAGGTAGCTAAAGTTAGAGTCTGAGAGACCAGTGAGGAAGCAGTCTGTTCCTTTAGGGTGCCTGCTGCATATATCTCTCAGCTTCTTCCTAGGACCAGTGGGCTAATCTGGACCTGTTCATCTCATAACCTTTACCCATGGCAGAGGTGGAACAGTATGAACAGAAGCACACAAGGCCTTTTAAGGCCTAGACTCAGAACTGGTCCACTGTTACTTCCACCTATTCTGTTGGCCAAAGCAAGTCATAGAGCCAAACCCAGCATCAGTGGTAGACTCTCCCCTTGGAAATATGGGGAGTGGGAAGGGAATACTTCTGAACCATGATCCAATTTACTACAAAAGATCTCCTTTGTTATTCCAGTTCAGAGTACTCATTTTATTCCCTTCCATGCAATTCTGGTTTTGGTGTTCAATTGTCTAATGTCTGTCTCCCCCATGAAACTTTGTATTAAACAACAAAGAACAAATAGAGTATACTGTGGTAACGAATTAAACCCCAAATATCAGCAGTTTAACACAATAAAAGTTTATTTCTCCCTCATGTCACAGTTAAATGCAAATTGAGAGGCACTGCTCCCTTGTAGCTATGTCAACTGAGCCCACCCAGAGGAAGAGAGGACCAAAAGATCAAATGAGATGATTCTTTCCAGGACCAGGCCAAGAAATGGCTTCTATTACTTTTCCCCACCATTGGCCAAAACTCAATCATGTGGCCCCAATCCAGCTGTAGTGGGAGATAAGGGACAGAGAAATCCAGCCTTCTTGCTATTCAGGAAAATAAAATGGTGTGATGAATGTACAGCTTTGTTTCTACTAGGATTGTGAGGCCTCTGATGGCAAGATGTGTCTCTGGTACCATAAAGCCTGGCAAGTAGAAGCTCATCACTTGTTAAGTGAATGAATTATCAGCTACAATAATGAACCAACTCTGAAGTCAAGTTTTTTCATTTATGAATAGAGAATAATAACACCTAACAGATTCATTGTAAAGATTAAAGAAATAATCTCTATGACAAGGAGTTGTTTTATGGAAAGATGCACTTTCTATGGGTCTAACTTAGTTTATGACTTCACTTCTGTTTCAAAAATGCTTAAGGAATATTGTTATTGTGTATGGATTATTGTTTGTGATAAAATGAGGAAAAATTATTGATGTATGCAAATATGTATGTGGATAGATGAAGCAAGACTTTAAGTTTCATTTCTTAAGATAATAGTCGAGACAATACGTTCTAAAGAAAGGTCAAGACAGGAGACTTAAAGCAGAAACAGGCAGGAAGGGTGGCGCCGTCTAGCTCAGAGTCTTTTGTAGAGCTGCAGGGTTTCCTTGCCAGCACTATCCAGGTCAAGCAGTTCTTTGTCTACTCCTCCCCATCCCTGTAGATGGGGAACGCTGTAGAGTTGAAGGGATTTGGAGAGGGGAGTAAATGAACAAGGAAAAAGGAAAGCCTTACAGTGAGTCATGAGACTCTGCCATTTTTTTCTGTTTTTACTGGCCTTAAGGTAAAACATACACATGGAAGAAACTAAAGGAATCTTGGTTTTGTTGACTGATGTTCAATTAAAATTTAATAAAATGTATAAAATGCTTGGGGCATCCTCGGCCCTGACTGATCACTGAGTCAGAAGCCTTCCATGAACCCCAAGATTGTGTGAGTGTCCCTTCTCCAGGCTTCCACAGTACAATGTGCACCCTTCTGTCATATCACATCTCATTATATTTAAATCTGCTTTGGATTATTGCCTCTCACCGATAAGCTCATCTAGGGGGTTTATTCATAATTTATCCCAGAGCCCACACAGACCTTAGTCTTATATCAATAATTTTGTTTTGACCTCTAGTTTGTTTTTTCTTTTTTTTTTTTAATGTAGACCATTTTTTTAAAAGTCTTTATTGAATTTGTTACAATATTGTTTCTGTTTTATCTTTTGGTTTTTTGACCGTGAGGCATGTGGGATCTTAGCTCCCCGACCAGGGATGATCGAACCCACACCCCCTGCATTGGAGAGGGAATCTTAACCACTGGACTGCCAGGGAAGTCCCTGCCCTCTGGTTTCTGAAAGGGCTTGATATCTGGACTTCAAAGCTCTGCCTCTAATTTCAAGTGACTTACAGTACTACTTACTGCCAAGACATCCTTCGCTTTACCCAAATGTCACAAATCTAATGTTGAGTGTATAGTCTCACGCTCTGACTCTAATTCTCATAGCTTGAAACCTGCAAGATTTGACAACACATGAATTTTCTGAAGGTACTGGTGACCTTCAAAATACAGTAGATTCTCACTTGTTAAGGATGGCTGTGCTGAAATTCCTCCCCAAATAATTAACAGATTATGACGATTTAAAATGTCTTTCAAGCTGGTAATTCAACGTATTCTCTACCATAATTCTTGCTTGGGTTACTATTATCAAATTTCTTTGATATGCAGTGCCTGTTCTTCATTAGCTCCAAGAACATTATTGCATTAAATAGTCAGTGACTATTAGTAATCACATCACAAAACACTAAGACAACATGAACCATGAGACAGAGTTAAAGTTCTTAGGCAATTCAATATCTATTTCAAAGCATCCTTGACATTTCAAACCCCCTGAATTTTTCATTCATGCAGTAGTGGTTGGAAACCTAAGTCTAAAACTTTAGTGTTATCAAGAGTGCCCACTGGCACTCTGAATTTGAAAGGTTAATTTTAATGAACATATAAACCCTTGCATTAGGCGATCTCATTTAAATATAATTGAAATGTGAAGCTGGGAGATGTAGTGCTTGGCATCCAAATCTGGCCTATTTACTGTTCAGTCATAGCCCAGGTGCCATACCAACACTTGTTAATTAAGTATTGCAGCGTCTATAATAAAGAGTAATAAACACTGGTTAGGAGTGTAACTGAACAAGGCCTTGTCCCTGGGAGACCATATTTTAAGTAAGAACTTATACCTTAAGGACTTTTCATGTGTACTTTCTACTTTTGAGTAGCAAGACAAATAGGCAGCTCAAACAGGGGTTAAATGCAGCTCGGGCCATCAAAAAATATAGAAAGTGCGGGAAGGAATGGGCTGTGTAATGAGGAGCACAAGCTAGTGAGAATTAGCACCCACCTATTGCACACAGTGAATGGGTTTGTTTTTTTTGTCTCATCATTTAAATACAATTAAGGCACCTAATGTGGTTATATTTCAAAAATTTTGACTAAAAACTGGAAGCCAGAAATACACAGAAAGTTTAGCCCAAAGCAAGGAACCTTTCAAAAAGCTTTCAAACAATGCTTCCATATATAAACCCATTAAGACTTTTAAAATGAACTTTAACCCGGCGGCTCAGGCACTTAGCCAGGCATACCCTGGACCAACCAGGACAGTGACAGCACTGGAAAAAAAAAGAAAACTAGAAAATTTATTTTTTTTTTTAAGATATTATTTTAAGTTATTTAGTAAAAAGAAACCATCAAGACTGGTATGCTGGTCTCTATTATAACCAAAAGGTTCTTTTTCTTCCCCTTCAACATCGGCCTTAAAACTGTGATGTTACCTGTAACTAAGAATATCAGGTCTCTTGCAAAATTAAAATACTGTGTTTAAGAGTATGTATCTTCCTCAGATCCTAATAAACTTCTCTGAAGAGTGTATATTTACACCAGCTGTGGCAGGGCCCTGTTCCATTGATTTGCAGAGAACAAAAGCGTCTATCCTTAAAATACCATAACTACATATTATACTACAATATTATAACCATAATAATAATATAATTGTTATTATAATGGTATATTGTACTACAGTACAGTATCATATAGTATAACAATATAGTAATAATAATAATAATTTATTGTTCTAATTCAGACATATATTTCTCTCATTATAGTGAGTAGTGAATCTGCCTGAAAAGTGGAGAGGCAGATTTTGTCTTCAACCAAGTAGCAACAAGATAACAGAAAACAAGAATATAATAATTTATTTTTAAGTATATATCACTTTCTTGGATACCGGAATAATATATTTTAGGCTTATAATTTTACTTGTTATAATAAAATAATAATAAATACCTTTATCCTAAGGAGAGTGCTTAACTATTAAGAATTTATGTAATTTTAAAAAATCTTTATGGGACCCTTAAGGTTAATTATGATTGCCATTTTACAGGTAGAGAAGTTAAAATAGATGATTTCAGTTTTCTAATCTGTAGGCCTAGACTATTATAAATAGTATTTAATCAGACTATATATTTTTGTTTCTATAAAATTCAGGATAATATATTGCAGACTGTAAGCATTTCATAATGTAACACTGTAATGGTGGTGTGTAAATCACTTTTAATTTTCATATAAAAGTTAAAATTATTAACAATTATTATAACTATAAAAATTTGTTAATTTCTATTTCATTTTAATAATGCATTTGTAATCAGAAAATTACTTCAGCCTAAATACATGGTTTGCTAAATTTTATTTACGACTTTATTTTGTATTTTATACAAATAAAGAATTACATTAATTAAATAAACATAATCTCCAGCATTTTGACTGCTATTTATATATTTTCACTACAGTTACTCTTTTCCGGAATATCCTGTAGAGTCCTAATTTCAAGAAGAGATTTTTTTAGTATCTAAATCTTACTGTGCACAATTGACTTTATTAAGCCTATCTTGAATATTTTCTTGGTTCTTTCACTCTCCTTTTAAAATTTTTGATTAGAAAATTGCACTAAATAATAACAAGAAATCTTCCCTTTATGACTTTTGAAACACATCAGGCTCTGCCTGACTCTGTGCATGGACTAGATACTTCTCTGTTCTACAAATAAATGGAGGTTCCGTACAGTCCTGACTCACACATTTAATAATTATACAGAGATTCTTGGGCTTTATAAACATAAAGGTTTTACATTAAGTATTCAATTTCAAGCTATCATTGTTTTCTTAATTTCCCATATCATCCATGGGTTGTAAATGTATCAAAGTGAAAACTATAAAACTAAATAAACATATACCTGCATTAATCTTGTGGAAGTCAAAAAAAATAAATCTCGTGGAGGTCACTTTTCTAAAATACTTGATTATTACAAATGCATATGAGTATTTTAGGCTCAATTGTCGTAATTATAATATATAGAACACATTAAGCTATGAATATATACACATATAATAAGCACTTTGCTTTAATGATTACTGGGAATTACCAAATCAGGGTTTAAAGTTTAACAATAATATCATAAAACTTTATTCATTCAGAATAACTAGAGTAAAAGGCAACTCTGACCTGTAAGAATCTAAATTATGAAATATTTTATAAGAAGTTTTGTTTTTATAATTTTTAAAAACAAAGGAGATACATTGCACATTTATTTAGTTATTAGGTATAAAACAGGCAAGGAGGAAAATCACTATTGAAAGAATTTTCCTTGCAGCTATTGAAGTGTTACTTTAAGAAGGAATATTAGACAACAGTATCATCCTTTTGTTCCACACTGAATTTATATATTCGCAGCTCAAATACCTAAAGTGATAGTGTTTGTGGAAATATGCTAATAGGATGTGTAACCTGACGATTAGAAAAGCATCTGATTAAGCTCTTCACAACCCATTCTTGCTTTTTATGTTTATTTAGATGCATTTGTCAATTTATAAGAACAGTTAATTAAAATTTTTTTACATTTTCTTTTTTTTTTAAAGGAGCCCGCTACATGAAAAAAATGCAAGTCAAAGTGGTCACAACCTAGAAGTCCGCAGAGACAGAATAACTAGCAAGTAGATACTATGTTATTTTACTATGCTTAAGTATATAGAATTAAGTAGTATTCTGGGAATTTTCCTCTATAATGACCAAATAGTCTTATAATTTTAAATTTATACTTAGTATTATTTATGTTAAGTATATTACATCACAAAAATAGCTAGGAAGAAAAATGATAACTATAGATTTCAGGAAATTAATTTTCTGTCAATAATAATGAAATTATTCTGGACAGAAAGATGAATTTAAATGTTGTATTCTCTCCCAGGTCTTATTTTCAGAACCCTAATTCAACAATCTAAGAATAAGATCTCCCTTTGCCTTGTGACATATTTAACTGCTATATAAATGTATTAATTCCTCTCCTAAACCATTAACAGAAATTATATTATAATCATGTTTTTAAGAACTAGAGCAAAATTACATTCACTTCTGAAGGTTACATTTCAAAATTTCAAGGTTATAGTAAACAAAATCCAGGCACAAAGCAGGAGCTTTCCATTTATTAGTACTCACTGACATTTGCAAGAAATGAAATAGGAGGTTCAATGATAAAAACATGCAATGTTTGGATGAATAAATACAAAAAGAACTTAAAGAATGTGGAAAGGGTAAATAAGATTATTTCAATGGCAAGAAGAATCTTTGAAAATCTCACTGTTCCATATTAAGGTGGATGGAGTTGATTCTTTCTCCTCAAATGTATCTTGAAGGTTGTAATAGAATCAGAAAATGTTAAAGCTAAAAGGATTTTAGAAAGTATTTACATCAACTCTTTCATTGGTATGGATTAAGGAACTAAGTTTGCAAGTAGAAACTGATTTTACATGTTAAAATTATACATATATACACATAAATACCTTTATATGCACATATATACATAATATACATATCTTTTAAGATAATATTAATACAGTTATTAATTCAACAGGTATTTTCAATGATAATGGTGATTAAAATATATTTGCAAAGATAAATATATAAGAAATAATGGCAGTATCCACAATCAAAATATTTTAGAAATTGTCCATAAATATTTTTATGTTTAAAAATTCTATAATTATAAAAAATGTTTAAAATTGTGTTTTAACATTACACATTCCTAAATAATTATATAAACCAACAGAAGTTTCTTCCCTTTCAATCTTCTTTTAAGGCTTTATAAATGACAAGTCATGGATGATAAACACCTTACCTCTAAACTCTATCAAATATTTATACAATTTGAGCCACTCATATTGAAAAGAAAAATGCTAAGCAATAACTCAATAGAGATGAAAAACCTCATTATAATGTAAATTCTTAGTCCTTAATGTATTTGGTTTATAAATTTGGACTTTTTATCTTGGATTGTCATGCAGTGATACAAGCTTATACTATAAGGCATTGGAAAGGAAAGCACCTTCAAAATTCAATGACTTTTTTAAAATTGAAGTATAGTTGATTTACAGTGTTCTGTTAGATTCAGGTGTACAGCAAAGTGATTCAGTTATATATATTTTTTTCAGATTCTTTTTTAAATAGTTCTGTTAGGCTATCTTGGTACTAAAGGAGAGAACGTTATGAAAATATGTTTAGAAATACATTTGTGATAGTCAGCATCAAATTTAGCTCAGAAAGAAATGAAGAGGACCATAACTTTGAAGGTATTGAAGAACTTACAAAGGAATAAAACATCTGGTAGACTGCTGGGAGAGAGTCTGGACACAAAGAAATTGATGCTTGCGGTAACCCAGGTGGGAAATTTTAGGAGCCAAACTAAATGGTGGCAGTAGAGATAGAAGGATTTCGATTTGAAAGAAGTATATTCTTCACTGGTTTCTACAGGAACCTGGTTTGGATGAACAGTTATTCCGTTATTTGAGATCTGGAACATTAAAAGAAGAACAGTTTACTTTTAGTAAAGGATGTTGAAATGGTAACTTTAGTTTTAATGTGAAATTCATGTGCCTCTAGCATAGTAAAATGGGGATATCACAGGGTTGGTGGAAATGCAGAACTGGAGCTCTAGAACTAGATTACATTGGCTTTTATCTGAGTAGGGATAATGCTTGAAGCCACCAGAATTTAACCAAGCAGAAAACATACAGAGTGAAAAGGGAACATTACCCTAGTGCAATTCCTGGGATCATCAATATTTAGTCATCAAAATTCTGTTTAGAGGAAGTGGAATTGGCAACAAAAACAGGGCAATAGTCACAAGTAAGAGGAAAACTGGCTTTCAGTGTTTTTGTTTTGTTTTAAAAGAACCAAAGAAGCAGAGAGGTCCAAAAAGGTTAACTGTGTTAAATGCTGCTGAAAAGCCTAGAAGGAGCATGACTGAGGGAGAAAAAGCTTTTGGATATCACAATTAGTCAGTCATTGGGAGCCCTAGTGGAGATAATACAACTTTGGAAGCCAGATGGATTTATGAATCCTTTTCAATACAGTGCCTTTATTCTCTACCTTATCTCCTTCCTATGTCAATCCCAATAATAGAATTATGTTTTTCAGATCTATCTTTGGGTAGCTTTATTTTCTTAATTCAGATTTACTTAATCTCAGAGTATAATTCAGTTAAAAACACCCTAAAACTTCCCATAATTTGAAGAACTAATTCAATTTAATATACTTTGGTTAAGGAAATCTTTATTGCTGGGTAATTCTATCAAATATAAATGGACTATTATTATTTCATTTAGTAACCTCATAAATGATTTTCCACAGTAGGCTGACAAATACTCTATTTGCTGGGTTGGGAAAAACCCAGTCCTCCTGTGTCTCTCCTCTCACACTACTATCACACTCACAACACTTCTGACACCAATGTATGGAGATTTTTTCCCACAACAAGCAATTTTCTGTGATACCAGCTGGGTGTCGTAATTTAAGTCAATTATGACACTCTTTACCTGAAGATATTGTCAGATCCCACAGGTTAAGGGCTCAGTCCCAAAGACTGCCCCCCAACACACACACTTTAGATGACAATTGCAAGCAGTAGGTCCCCGGGTTATCCACAGCTTCTGTCTGACTAGGCTACAAATCGTAGTGTCCCAAGAATTTTGGCTTCCCTTTGGATTCTATTATTTGATAGAATCGCTTACAGAACTCAGGGAAACACTTAACATTTACCAGTTTATTAAAGGGTATGATGAAGGATACAGATGAACAGCCAGGTGAAAAGATACATAGAGCAAGGTCTGGGAAGGTCCCGAGAGCAGGAGCTTCTGTCCCCGTGGAGTTGGAGTGTGTCACCCTCCCAGTATGTGGATGTATTCACCATCTGGAAGCACTCCAAACCCCACACTATTGGGATTTTATGGAAGCTTCCTCACGTAGGCATGATCAATTATTGACTCCATTTTCAGCCCCTCTCCCCTTTCTGGAGAATGGGAGATGAGCCTGAAAATTCCAAGCTTCTAATCATGGCCTTTCCAGGGACCAGCCCCAACCCAGGAGCCGTCCAGGAGCCCACTCAAAGTTGCCTCATTAGAATAAAAGACACTCCTATCGCCCAGGAAACTCCAAGGGACTTAGGATCAGGGTGTCAGGAACCAGGGTCAAAGACCAAATATTAGAACAAGAGATGTACCTAGTGCTCTTATCATTTATAAACTTATAAAGGGTTTCAGGAGCCCTGTGTCAAGGACTGGGGGCAGAGACCTATATATATATATATATATATATATATATAATATATATTATTATATAATAATAATATATATTATTATATAATAATAATATATATTATTATATAATAATATATATTATATAATAATATATATTATTATATAATAATATATATATTATTATATAATAATAATATATATTATTATATAATAATAATAATATATATTATTATATAATAATAATATATACTATTATTTCACAGCCTCATAAGTAATAATTTCAATTAGTACCTGACACATAGTACTTAATTATAATTACTTATAAGTAGTTATTGAATGAAAATGAATCAGTGCTTTTCTCCCTTTGGATTATTCCCACATTCTTTTTTTTTTTTTTTTAATTTTTATTTATTTATTTATTTATTTTTGGCTGTGTTGGGTCTTCGTTTCTGTGCGAGGGCTTTCTCTAGTTGCGGCAAGCGGGGGCCACTCCTCATCGCGGTGCGCGGGCCTCTCATTATCGCGGCCTCTCTTGTTGCGGAGCACAGGCTCCAGATGCGCAGGCTCAGTAGCTGTGGCTCACGGGCCCAGCTGCTCCGCGGCATGTGAGATCTTCCCAGACCAGGGCTCGAACCCGTGTCCCCTGCATTGGCAGAAAGATTCTCAACCACTGCGCCACCAGGGAAGCCCCCACATTTTTTTTAAAGTATTACTATCCTCTTCTTGCAGAAAATACACTCAGAATTATTTGACTGTCTTCAAATCCTTAAATAAACAAATAAAACTAAGGGAAATGAGATTATGTAACACTTTTGTGTGAGATTTTCTACCTGATTCTCCTCAGTGCTATTTTAATATTTTTTGCTCTGTTACTATAGGCTTAATTTTTATAGTTGTCATTAGGGCATAATAGCCATCAAATCTTTCTAAACTTTTAATTGAGAAAACAGATTACTCTTAAATCTTTGTACTGTTTTATTTCTTTCTTTGTCCACAGTAAAAATAGCTGTATTGTTTTATGTCAGTTTATATAAATAATCCATGCTCATTGTAAAAATGTCAAACAATACATGAAAGTATGATGAAGAAAGTAAAAATTACTTGAAAAGCCACCCAAGTGATATCAGCACAATTAACATTTATATTCCTTATAGACTGACAACTTTACCATTATGATATGACATTTTTGTCTTTAATGATGATTCTTGCTTTAAAAATCTACTCTTTTTGCTTTTAGTACAATACTGCTAGCTTTCTTTTAGTTAATATTTGCATGGTATTTCTTTTTGCATACTTCTGCTTCTAACCTTCTTGTGTTCTTATATCTATGATTTCTTGTAAGCATAATATGGTAGCCTTTTAAAAATCTAGTTTGATAATATTGATACTCTTTGGAGTATTTAGTCCTTTTACATTTATATAATTGCTGATATAGTTAGGTTATATCTATCATGTTACTATTTATTTTCTCTTTAACTCACTGATTAGGTTCCTTTTTTCTCCTTTATTGCATTCTTTTGGATTTTGTATTAAATAGATACTTATAGTGATATTATAGTGGTTACTCTAGAGATGTCAATGTTCATCCTTGACATATGACTGCTTAATACAAATAGTAACTTTCAACAGTTCTCTGATACTGATAGAATCTTAGAAGACTTTATTATTGTGATATGTTTTTCTACAGATACACTAACCCTCACTTAAGAGGTTTCTATTATTATTTTGTAGAATCAATATCTATCTATATTTACCTGCATGTTTACCCTTTCCACTGTCTTTCATTTCTTCTTGCATGTCTGTGTTTCCATTTGGGAATATTTTCCTTATATCTGAAGGACTCTATTTAGTATTTCTTTTAATGCCAATGTGCTAGAAATAAATAAATATGCTTCCACCTTTTGCCTATTGTGAATAATGCTGCTATGAACATGGGTGTACAAATATCTCTTCAAATCTCTGCTTTCAATTATTTTGGGTATATATCCAGAAATGAAACTCCTGGATCATATGATAATTTTCTTTGTAGTTTTCTGAGGAATTGCCATGCTGTTTTCTGTAGCGGTTGCAAAATTTTATATTCCCACCAACAGTGCACAAGCCACAAGCAAACCAATTTTTCCGTATCCTAGCCAACACTCATTATTTTGTGGGTTGTTTTTAATAGCGGCCATCCTAATGGACATGAGACGATATCTCATTGTGGTTTTCGTTTGCATTTCCCTAGTAATCAGTGATGTTGAACACCTTTTCATTGCTCATTGCCCTTTGTTTATCTTCTTTGGAAAAATGTCTGTTCAAGTCCTTTGCCTATTTTTTAACTGTGTTGCTTTTGCATTTTTGTTTACATTCCTTTTAAGATCTTCTCTTTATTTTCAGCGCTTTGATTATGATAAGCTTAGGTGTGGTTTTCTTTCCAGTTATTTTACTTGGAGTTTGTAAATTTTCTTGAATTTCTAAGTTAAAGCTTTTTATCAATTTTGGAATGTTCTTAGCCATCATCTTTGTAAGTACTGTTTCAACCCCTTCTTTCTTCTTTCTGGGACTTCAACTACATATATGTTAGATCTTTCCACTGTGCCCCACATTTCTTTTATATTCTATCCTTTATTGCATATCCTTTTTCTGCCTTACTTTAATTGGATAGTACCTACTCATCTGTCTTCCAGTTCACTAGTCCAATTTCTAATCTGATTTTAAATTCATTTATTGAGTTCTGAATTTTGGAGTCTACATTTTTCAGTTATAAAATATCTATTTGATCCTTTTATACATATTCTAATTATCTGGTGAAAGTCGATTTATTTTCATCTGACTTATTGTTTCCATCTTTCTACTATTTTCTTGAACCTATCGATCACAGTTACTCTAAAGTCTTGTCTAATAACTGTAATATCTTGATCACCTATGCATCTATTTTTAGTGTCTCTTTATTCCCATATATTTTGGTCATTATGAACTCATCTATTTAAGTAATTTTTTTATTGAATACCAGACATTGAGTATACAAAATTTTAGAGTCTCTAGGGGATAATATTTAGGCAAATAAAGTAGAAAAAATGTTCCACCTAATTTTTTTTCAGGGACAGAGGTGAGTACAGGCTAGGTGTCTCAGTCTATCTCTGCTTGATCTCTGTTTTTAACATGCAGCCCTCTAAGATTTTCACCTGAAATCTTGGTGTGTTCATCGTGATACTTGACCCCTCATGAATCTTTGTCAGTAAGGCAGCACATTCTGCCCTGTGTTTCAGAGGTATTTAAATAAAACTCCAGTCTTCTCTGTCATGAAGCATCAAAGTACATCAAGTGACTCAAAGGAGAGATCAAATATAAATCTAAGGTTTCTCAATTCTTTAATTTTCACATTAAGCTCACAAGATCACCCAAAGCCACTCTTACTTATCTTTCCCTAGTTGTGGCTTTCTGATCAAACTATAATAAAGCCAGATTCTCAGACTCTGTTTTCTGTCATAGAATTGGCAAATGTCTACAGAAAAAGGAGCTTCTGACATTCAGCTCATCTCTCTCTGTTTCTCCCCACTCTGAAAACTTAGAAACTAGCTTTGTAGCTTCATCAGCTCTCTGACACATGAAAACAGATGTTTGTGTGGCTTTTCCAGTTTCTCTCTCTAGGAGAACTGGTGCTGCCAAAACCACTTTTTATGCATTGTTTTCCAGCAGAATAGAAACGTTTACATGTCAACTAAGATAGACTAATGTATTTTTTCTTTTCTCTTTTTTCTCTCTCATTGGAAGTCTTTTTAAAATAAACTGTTTTTAGAGCAGTTTTAGATTCACAGCCAAATTCAGCAGAAAGTACAGATATTTCTCATATATCACCTGACCGGACACATACATAGCCCTCCCCACGATCAACATCCCTCACCAGAGTGATACTTTTGTTACAGTTGATGACCTACATCGACATCATTTTCACTCAAAGCCCATAATTCACATTAGGGTTCATTCTTGGTGTAGTACATTTCTATGGGTTTGGACAAATGTATGATGACTTCCATCATTATAGTATCCCACAGAACAGTTTCACTGCCTTAAAAATCCTCTGTCTTCCATGTTCCCTAATTCCTGGCAACACTGATCTTTTCATTGTCTATAGTTTTGTCTTTTCCAGAATGTCACATAATTGTAATCAAAAAGTAGCCTTTTTAGTTTGGCTTCTTTCACTTAGTTATACTCATTTAAGTTTCCTCCATATCTTTTCATGGCTTGATAACTTATTTTTCTAGCACTGAATAATATTCCAGTGTCTGCATGTAGCACAGTTTATTTATCCATTCATAAATGTATTCTTTTTAACAGCTTCATTAGAGTCTATGATATATGGATAAGTTTTATTAAACAATCTCCTACTTAGGGACAATTTCCAATTTTTTTACCACCTAATATAAAAGTATATGAGCCTGAATATATACTTATTTATTTACATTTGTTTCCAAGGGATACACACCGAGGTATAGGCTTATTGGGACATAAATATACTTTAAGTATATATATACATATACACACATATATAATTAAAAATCATTTTATTATGGTAAAATATGCATAAAATAAAATTTACCATTTTAAGCATACAGTTCAGTGACATTAAGTGCATTCACATTAGTATACCAAAACATTATTATTATTATTAATGTTAATAGGTAATAAGTTATATAGTTCAAAAATCAAACCTTCCAAATGATATAAACTGAAAAAAGTATTTTTCAATTCTATCCCCAGTCAACCAATTTCCCTCTTTAGAGGGAGGTAACTGCTATTATCAGTTTCTTATATAAATTTCCAGAGATATTTTTCATAAGCCTACGGACACATAGATAGCATTTTAGACACTGTTTGATAAACTTGCTTTTTCCACATAGTAGAAAATATAGGAGATAATTTGATATCTGTTTGTAAAGAATTTTCTTATAATTTTAATTTTTTTTTACAACTCCTTAATAGTACATCGTGTGGATTTATGTCATTTCCAGTCTTTGCATACATAGATTACTTTGCATCCATGCAAGCATATTATAGGAGAAATTGAATTGTTATATATAATGGTATGCCATTTTGCAATTTTGGTAGAGTTTGTAAAATTCTCCTGCATAGACCTTGTTCCAGTTTTTACCATTTTCTATAATGTGATGCATATGACTTTCTAAATTTAATCGATGGGTATTGTACTTAAAAGCTGTGATGGTTTAGATTGCTACAGGATTATATGTAAATATCCTGTCCTTACACTGCCACCCAGAAGTAGGTTGTAATCACTCTTTTCTTATTCTTCTCATTGTGCTGAATATATAGTAATATCTGAATTCCTTCAAGTTGCATTTTCTTGACTACTACAGAAATTCAGCATTGTTTTATATTTGTCATTTGCTCTTCTGTAAATTGTATATTATTGCCTACTTTTTTATTGTTGTCTTCTTCCTATCACTTTGTGACTATACTTTGTATATTATATATATATCAACCCTTGTCTTTCAAATATATTACAAATATTTTTCCTAACTAAAATTTGATTTTGTGTATGTTACTTTTTGTCATTTTTTAGCTATATGGGGCAAAATACATCTTTTCTTGTTGTAATAAAATTAACTTGCTTTTGCTATAATCCTTCTATATAATTTATAATGGTAATTAATTCTCTGGAAGGAGTTGTATAGTTCTCATAGATTATGATGACAGGGAGTCTGTCTTCCTAAATTATCTCATTACCTTAATCTTAATTCATTTATGATTGTGGAAGAGTCAGTTTATAAAATTATGGAATGTTTTATATTTAATGTGAAATTCAGAGATGGCTTCACACTTTTTTTTTTTTTTAAACATCTTTATTGGAGTATAATTGCTTACAATGGTGTGTTAGTTTCTGCTTTATAACAAAGTGAATCAGTTATACATATACATATGTTCCCATATCTCTTCCCTCTTGCATCTCCCTCCCTCCCACCCTCCCTATCCCACCCCTCTAGGTGGTCACAAAGCACCGAGCTGATCTCCCTGTGCTATGCGGCTGCTTCCCACTAGCTATCCATTTTACATTTGGTAGTGTGTATGTGTCCATGCCACACTCTCACTCTGTCACATCTTACCCCTCCCCCTCCCCATATCCTCAAGTCCATTCTCTAGTAGGTCTGTGTCTTTATTCCCATCTTGCCACTAGGTTCTTCATGACCTTTTTTTTTTTTTTTTCCCTTAGACTCCATATATATGTGTTAGCATACTGTATTTGTTTTTCTCTTTCTGACTTACTTCACTCTGTATAACAGACTCTAACTCCATCCACCTCATTACAAATACCTCCATTTCATTTCTTTTTATGGCTGAGTAATATTCCATTGTATATATGTGCCACATCTTCTTTATCCATTCATCCGATGATGGACACTTAGGTTGCTTCCATGTCCTGGCTATTGTAAATAGAGCTGCATTGAACATTTTGGTACATGACTCTTTATGAATTATGGTTTTCTCAGGGTATTTGCCCAGTAGTGGGATTGCTGGGTCATATGGTAGTTCTATTTTTAGTTTTTTAAGGAACCTCCATACTGTTCTCCATAGTGGCTGTATCAATTTACATTCCCACCAACAGTGCAAGAGTGTTCCCTTTTCTCCACACCCTCTCCAGCATTTATTGTTTCTAGATTTTTTGATGATGGCCATTCTGACCGGTGTGAGATGATACCTCATTGTAGTTTTTTTTTTTTTTTTTTAAAGAATACCATTTTTTTTTTAAATTAATTAATTTATTTATTTATTTTTGGCTGTGTTGGGTCTTCGTTTCTGTGCAAGGGCTTTCTCTAGTTGCGGCAAGCGGGGGTCATTCTTCATTGCGGTGCGTGGGCCTTTCACTGTCGCGGCCTCTCCTGTTGCGGAGCACAGGCTCCAGACGCGCAGGCTCAGTAGTGGTGGAGCACGGGCTTAATTGCTCCGCGGCATGTGGGATCTTCCCAGACCATGGCTTGAACCCGTGTCCCCTGTGTTGGCAGGCAGATTCTCAACCACTGCGCCACCAGGGAAGCCCCCCTCATTGTAGTTTTGATTTGCATTTCTCTAATGATTAATGATGTTGAGCATTCTTTCATGTGTCTGTTGGCCATCTGTATATCTTCTTTGGAGAAATGTCTATTTAGGTCTTCTGCCCATTTTTGGATTGGGTTGTTTGTTTTTTTGTTATTGAGATGCATGAGCTGCTTGTAAATCTTGGAGATTAATCCTTTGTCAGTTGCTTCATTTGCAAATATTTTCTCCCATTCTGAGGGTTGCCTTTTGGTCTTGTTTATGGTTTCCTTTGCTGTGCAAAAGCTTTTAAGTTTCATTAGGTCCCATTTGTTTATTTGTGTTTTTATTTCCATTTCTCCAAGTGCTGGGTCAAAAAGGATCTTGCTGTGATTTATGTCATAGAGTGTTCTGCCTATGTTTTCCTCTAAGAGTTTGATAGTGTCTGGCCTTACACTTAGGTCTTTAATCCATTTTGAGTTTATTTTTGTGTATGGTGTCAGGGAGTGTTCTAATTTCATACTTTTACATGTACTTGTCCAATTTTCCCAGCACCACTTATTGAAGAGGCTGTCTTTTCTCCACTGTATATGCTTGCCTCCTTTATCAAAGATAAGGTGACCATATGTGTGTGGCTTTATCTCTGGGCTTTCTATCCTGTTCCATTGATCTATATTTCTGTTTTTGTGCCAGTACCAAACTGTCTTGATTACTGTAGCTTTGTAATATAGTCTGAAGTCAGGGAGCCTGATTCCTCCAGCTCCATTTTTCGTTCTCAAGATTGCTTTGGCTATTCGGGGTCTTTTGTGTCTCCATACAAATTGTGAAATTTTTTGTTCTAGTTCTGTGAAAAATGCCAGTGGTAGTTTGATAGGGATTGCATTGAATCTGTAGATTGCTTTGGGTAGTAGAGTCATTTTCACAATGTTGATTCTTCCAATCCAAGAACATGGTATATCTCTCCATCTATTTGTATCATCTTTAATTTCTTTCATCAGTGTCTTATAATTTTCTGCATACAGGTCTTTTGTCTCCTTAGGTAAGTTTATTCCTAGATATTTTATTCTTTTTGTTGCAGTGGTAAACGGGAGTGTTTTCTTAATTTCACTTTCAGATTTTTCATCATTAGTATATAGGAATGCAAGAGATTTCTGTGCATTAATTTTGTATCCTGCTACTTTACCAAATTCATTGATTAGCTCTAGTAGTTTTCTGGTAGCATCTTTAGGATTCTCTATGTATAGTATCATGTCATCTGCAAACAGTGACAGCTTTACTTCTTCTTTTCCGATTGGGATTCCTTTTATTTCTTTTTCTTCTCTGATTGCTGTGGCTAACATTTCCGAAACTATGTTGAATAATAGTGGTGAGAGTGGGCAACCTTGTCTTTTTCCTGATCTTAGTGGAAATGGTTTCAGTTTTTCACCATTGAGGACAATGTTGGCTGTGAGTTTGTCATATATGGCCTTTATTATGTTGAGGAAAGTTCCCACTATGCCTACTTTCTGCAGGGCTTTTATCATAAATGGGTGTTGAATTTTGTTGAAAGCTTTCTCTGCATCTATTGAGATGATCATATGGTTTTTCTCCTTCAATTTGTTAATATGATGTATCACGTTGATTGATTTGCGTATATTGAAGAATCCTTGCATTCCTGGAATAAACCCCACTTGATCATGGTGTATAATCCTTTTAATGTGCTGTTGGATTCTGTTTGCTAGTATTTTGTTGAGGATTTTTGCATTTATGTTCATCAGTGATATTGGCCTGTAGTTTTCTTTCTTTGTGACATCTTTGTCTGGTTTTGGTATCAGGGTGATGGTGGCCTCATAGAATGAGTTGGGGAGTGTTCCTCCCTCTGCAATATTTTGGAAGAGTTTGAGAAGGATAGGTGTTAGCTCTTCTCTAAATGTTTGATAGAATTCGCCTGTGAAGCCATCTGGTCCTGGGCTTTTGTTTGTTGGAAGATTTTTAATCACAGTTTCAATTTCAGTGCTTGTGATTGGTCTGTTCATATTTTCTATTTCTTCCTGGTTCAGTCTCGGCAGTTTGTGCATTTCTAAGAATCTGTCCATTTCTTCCAGGTTGTCCCTTTTATAGGCATAGAGTTGCTTGTACTAATCTCTCATGATCTTTTGTATTTCTGCAGTGTCAGTGGTTACTTCTCCTTTTTCATTTCTAATTCTATTGATCTGAGTCTTCTCCCTTTTTCTCTTGATGAGTCTGGCTAATGGTTTATTAATTTTGTTTATCTTCTCAAAGAACCAGCTTTTAGTTTCATTGATTTTTGCTATTGTTTCCTTCATTTCTTTTTCATTTATTTCTGATCTGATCTTTATGATTTCTTTCCTTCTGCTAGCTTTGGGGTTTTTTTGCTCTTCTTTCTCTAATTGCTTTAGGTGCAAGGTTAGGTTGTTTATTCGAGATGTTTCCTGTTTCTTGAGGTAGGCTTGTATTGCTATAAACTTCCCTCTTAGAACTGCTTTTGCTGCATCCCATAGGTTTTGGGTCGTCGTGTCTCCATTGTCATTTGTTTCTAGGTATTTTTTGATTTCCCCTTTGATTTCTTCAGTGATCACTTCGTTATTAAGTAGTGTATTGTGTAACCTCCATGTGTTTGTATTTTTTACAGATCTTTTCCTGTAATTGATATCTAGCGTTGTGGTCGGAAAAGATACTTGATACGATTTCAATTTTCTTAAATTTACCAAGGCTTGATTTGTGACCCAAGATATGATCTATCCTGGAGAATGTTCCATGAGCATTTGAGAAAAATGTGTATTCTGTTGTTTTTGGGTGGAATGTCATATAAATATCAATTAAGTCCTTCTTGTTTAATGTATCATTTAAAGCTTGTGTTTCCTTACTTATTTTCATTTTGGATGATCTGTCCATTGGTGAAAGTGAGGTGTTAATGTCCCCTACTATGATTGTGTTACTGTCGATTTCCCCTTTTATGGCTGTTAGTATTTGCCTTATGTATTGAGGTGCTCCTATGTTGGGTGCATAAATATTTACAATTGTTATACCTTCCTCTTGGATCGATCCCTTGATCATTATATAGTGTCCTTCTTTGTCTCTTGTAATAGTCTTTATTTTAAAGTCTATTTTGTCTGATATGAGAATTGCTACTCCAGCTTTCTTTTGATTTCCATTTGCATGGAATATCTTTTTCCATCCCCTCACTTTCAGTCTGTATGTGTCTCTAGGTCTGAAGTGGGTCTCTTGTAGACAGCATATATATGGGTCTTGTTTTTGTATCCATTCAGCCAGTCTGTGTCTTTTGGTGGGAGCATTTAATCCATTTACATTTAAGGTAATTATCGATATGTATGTTCCTATGCCCATTTTCTTAAATATTTTGGGTTTGTTATTGTAGGTGTTTTCCTTCTCTTGTGTTTCTTGCCTAGAGAAGTTCCTTTAGCATTTGTTGTAAAGCTGGTTTGGTGGTGCTGAACTCTCTCAGCTTTTGCTTGTCTGTAAAGGTTTTAATTTCTCCATCGAATCTGAATGAGATCCTTGCTGGCTAGAGTAATCTTGGTTGTAGGTTTTTCTCCTTCATCACTTTAAGTGTATCCTGCCACTCCCTTCTGGCTTGCAGAGTTTCTGCTGAAAGATCAGCTGTTAACCTTATGGGGATTCCCTTGTGTGTTATTTGTTGTTTTTCCCTTGCTGCTTTTAATATGTTTTCTTTATATTTAATTTTTGATAGTTTGATTAATATGTGTCTTGGCATGTTTCTACTTGGATTCATCCTGTATGGGACTCTCTGTGCTTCCAGGACTTGATTAACTATTTCCTTTCCCATATTAGGGAAGTTTTCAACTATAATCTCTTCAAATATTTTCTCAGTCCCTTTCTTTTTCTCTTCTTCTTCTGGGACCCCAAAATTCGAATGTTGGTGCATTTAATGTTTTCCCACAGGTCTCTGAGACTGTCCTCAGTTCTTTTCATTCTTTTTTCTTTATTCTGCTCTGCAGTAGTTATTTCCACTATTTTATCTTCCAGGTCACTTATCCGTTCTTCTGCCTCAGTTATTCTGCTATTGATCCCGTCTAGAGTATTTTTAATTTCATTTATTGTGTTTTTCATTGTTGCTTGGTTCCTCTTTAGTTCTTCTACGTCCTTGTTAAATGTTTCTTGCATTTTGTCTATTCTGTTTCCAAGATTCTGGATCATCTTTACTATCATTATTCTGAATTCTTTTTCAGGTAGAGTGCCTATTTCCTCTTCATTTGTTAGGTCTGGTGTGTTTTGACCCTGCTCCTTCACCTGCTGTGTGTTTTTTTGTCTTCTCATTTTGCTTATCTTACTGTGTTTGGGGTCTCCTTTTCACAGGCTTCAGGTTCGTAGTTCCCGTTGTTTTTGGTATCTGTCCCTAGTGGCTAAGGTTCGTTCAGTGGGTTGTGTAGGCTTCCTGGTGGAGGGGACTAGTGCCTGTGTTCTGGTGGATGAGGTTGGATCTTGTCTTTCTGGTGGGCCCGTCCACGTCTGGTGGTGTGTTTTGGGGTGTGTGTGGCCTTATTATGATTTTAGGCAGCCTCTCTGCTAATGGATGGGGCTGTGTTCCTGTCTTGCTAGTTGTTTGGCATAGGGTGTCCAGCACTGTAGCTTGCTGGTCATTGAATGAAGCTGGGTCTTGATGTTGAGATGGAGATCTCTGAGAGATTTTTGCCATTTGGTATTACGTGGAGCTGGGAGGTCTCTTGTGGACCAGTGTTCTGAAGCTGGCTCTCCCACCTCAGAGGCACAGCCCTGATGCCTGGCTGGAGCACCAAGAACCTTTCATCCACACGGCTCAGAATAAAAGGGAGAAAAAAATGAAAGAAAGAAAGAAAGAGGATAAAATAAAATAAAATAAAGCTATTATATTAAAAAAATAAGAAAAAAAATTATTAAGAATCAATTTATTAAGAAAAAATTTTTTTTTAATTTTTAAAAATAGATTTATTAAGTTTTTATAATAAAAAATAAAAAATTATTAAGAAAAATTTATTAAGAAAAAAAATTTTAATTTTTTAAAATAAAAAATATGAAAAAACTTATTAAACAAATTTTTTTAATTTCTAAAAATAGAAAATAAGGAAAAAATTATTAAGAAAACATTTATTAGGAAAAAAAATTTTTTAAGTATAAAAAAAAAACAAAAACGGATGGACCTAACCCTAGGACTAATGGTGAAAGCAAAGCTATACAGACAAAATCTCACCCAGAAGCATACACATATACACTCACAAAAAAAGGAAACGGGGAAAAATTAATATATCCTGCTCCCAAAGTCTACCTCCTGAATTTGGGATGATTCGTTGTCTATTTAGGTATTCAACAGATGCAGGCACATCAAGTTGTTTGTGGAGCTTTAATCCGCTGCTTCTGAGGCTGCTGGGAGAGATTTCCCTATCTCTTCTTTGTTCGCACATCTCCCAGGGTTCAGCTTTGGATTTGGACCCGCCTCTGCATGTAGGTCGCCTGAGGGCGTCTGTTCCCCGTCCAGACAGAACTGGGTTAAAGGAGCAGCTGCTTCGGGGGCGCTGGCTCACTCAGGACGGGGGGAGGGAGGGGTACGGAGGGGGCGGGGCGAGCCTGCGGCAGCAGAGGCCAGCGTGACATTGCAGCAGCCTCAGGCGCGCCGTCGTTCTCCTGGGGAAGTTGTCCCCGGATCACGGGAGCCTGGCAGTGGCGGGCTGCACCGGCTCCCGGGAGGGGCGGTGTGGAGAGTGACCTGTGCTCGCACACAGGCTTCTTGGTGGCGGCAGCAGCAGCCTTAGCGTCTCCTGCCCGTCTCTGGGGTCCGTGCTGATAGCCGCGGCTCATGCCCGTCTCTGGAGTTCGTTTAGGCGGCGCTCTGAATCCCCTCTCCTTGCGCACCACGAAACGAGGAGGCAAGAAAAAGTCTCTTGCCTCTTCGGCAGCTGCAGACTTTTTCCCGGACTCCCTCCCAGCTAGCACCGAAGCCCGAGCCTCAGCTCCCAGTCCCCGCCCGCCCCGGCGGCTGAGCAGACAAGCATCTCGGGCTGGTGAGCGCTGCTCGGCGCCGAGCCTCTGTGCGGGAATCTCTCCGTTTTTCCCTGTGCGCCCCTGTTGCTGTGGGATCCGCGCTGATAGCTGCGGCTCGCGCCTGCCTCTGGGGTCCGCGCTGATGGCCGTGGCTCGCGCCCATCTCTGGAGCTCGTTTAGGCGGCACTCTTAATCCCCTCTCCTTGCGCACCGCGAAACGAGGAGGCAAGAAAAAGTCTCTTGCCTCTTCGGCAGCTGCAGACTTTTTCCCGGACTCCCTCCCGGCTAGCACCGAAGTCCGAGCCTCAGCTCCCAGCCCCGCCCACCCCAGCGGGTGAGCAGACAAGCCTCTCCGGCTGGTGAGTGCTACTCGGCACCGATCCTCCGTGCGGGAATCTCTCTGCTTTGCCCTCCACACCCCTGTGGCTGTGCTCTCCTCCATGGCTCTGAAGCTTCCCCCCTCCGCCACCCGCAGTCTCTGCCCACGAAGGGGCTTCCTAGTGTGTGGACACCTTTCCTCCTTCACAGCTCCCTCCCACGGGTGCAGGTCCTGTCCCTGTTCTTTTGTCTCTGTTGTTTCTTTTTTCTTTTGCCCTACCCAAGTACGTGGGATTTTCTTGCCTTTAGGGAGGTCTGACGTCTTCTGCCAGCATTCAATGGGTGTTCTGTAGGAGCAGTTCCACGTGTAGATGTATTTCTACTGTATCTGTGGGAAGGAAGGTGATCTCCACGTCTTAGTCTTCCGCCATCTTGCCTCTTCCCCTGGCTTCACACTTTTATGCAGCTATCCTGAAAATGTTATTTCCTAAAGAAGAAATGTCAGTAAACAAGAGATAGTAAACCTTGTTTTAGACTTACTGGGTTAAGAGAAAAAAAGTGATCTCAAAATGCCAGGAAGGGGGGAAGAATGCTGGTGTTTTATTTTTTTTTGTTTTTTTTTCTGATGTTAAAAAAGTTGCCAGAAGTCCTCTTGGGTTATTTCTTACTTACCTCCATGTTTTACTGGATAATTGCCACAAATTATTTGGACGAGTATGTGGACATTAAAACTTTTACTTCTATTACTATTCAGCTCATGTGATGGTTAGAGAGCCTTTCTTCTTTACAAGTTACAGTGTTAGTTGGGTATGAAGCGTAACAAAGATATGTAAGTCATGAGGTCAGAGTCAGTGGTTAAAATGCACATTCTGGAGTTGAATCATCTAGTTTGAAATCCAGCATTACCGTTTAAGGCTGTGTAAAATTGAGTATACTCCTTAACCTTTCATTGCCTCTGTTTCCTCATCTGTAAAATGGGGCTCATTGTACTTGTCTTATGAGATTGTCTAGGTGTTGGGAATAAAGCAGCAAACAGAAATGACAAAACCCATGCCTTCATAAATGGTGTTATTGGGGCTATTCATATGAAATATGAATCTGAGAACAGTATGAGAAATGGATTGGAATAAGAAGCAACAGGACACATGGCACATAGTGAGCACACAATAAACATTACTTATAATAATTTTTTAAGAATCAAGAAATACAAATCAAATTGGACAAATTGATTTCAAAAGAAAGTATATTTAGAGCATAATTTGTATTTATAACTTATGAACCTCTTCTAAACTTTTTTGAAAAAAAATTTTCTTTCATAGTTTGTAAAGAAGAATATAAAATTGGAAAATTATACCCAAAAGAAGGACAAATTTGTGCTATTTTTATACTAGGATTTATTTATTCAACCAATATTTATTGAGCATCTACTGTATGCTAACCCCTGTTCTAGTTGCTGGAATACAGCAGTAAATAAAACAAACAGAAGAAATCCACACTCTCATGAGTGTGTGTGTGTTTTGCACAGAAGATTGATAGGGCTATGAATTTGAAAGATGAATCCTGCTAACCACTTGAGAAATGTACTGGAATAGGGAGAAGCAGGAGATGTAGAAATCAGTCAGGAGGCTATCTTCTTTTGAGATGAAAAGTCACGGAGACCTGTACTTGTGAATGACAGAGAGAGCCACAAAAATTGCACAATTGTGTGATTACTGAATTTCTGTAAATAAAATAATTTCAGTGTACTACGGGAACTTGCTATTTTTAAATAAATTCTCTTCAACTGTTATTACAAATAATTATCTATTTACTCCTTAAAGTGAGATAAGCCTATACTACTACTTAAAAAAAAAAACAAAACCTCCAAGTGTATATTCTACTGAGCGTGCAACAGTCATTTTGTTGCTAGACACTCAGAGAGAAATAAAAATAATATAATATTGTCCATGAAGAATAACCTAAAATTGATAGCCAGTTGTTACAGGTTACATGTGACATCTATATGGACAGAAATTCAAAATCTAAAGAATGAAATTAATGACGTGATTCTTCAGATCCTGTAATGCCAATATACTACTTAGTTGTCTACAGGTTATGAATATTATGACAGAAAAGAAAGTAATTGTGGGTGAGCCACAAAGTAGTGATCATATGAGAGGGAAGCTGGAGGTTAGGAGAGAAGTTGACACAGAGTGTACTTGACTCTCAAACCATGATGGGCAGAGAAAGACTACTACCAGCTGCACACTCCAGGCTCCTGGCCAGACCTGTGCTGCTTTGGAGATCTCTGCATGAGCCAGCATCCTGGCTTCTGTGTCCTGAGGTATTCTGATGCCAGGTGAATGAGTTCCTGATGCTGTCACGTCTGACTTTATTCCTATCTGTGCTGAAGAAAGAGCCCAGTTCCTACCTGTGATCTGGTTGAGAACTTTCTAGCTGGAATTTAGGAACTGATAGTTCTTTAAATCATAGCTGGAACCAAAAACCTAGAGAGGAAAGGAAGGGCAGAAGGGAGGGAAATTGACACTTATTGAGTAACTTTTATGTAGGCCAAGTTCATTTATACACACATTTTCTCACTGTCTAGCCCTCATAATATCTCTATAAGAGAGATGAGAAACTGAGCTGCAGAGAAGTTAGTTAAGTGACTTTTCCATGGTTACTACAGCTACCAAAGGGAAAATCAGTATTACAGTCTATTTCTATATGACTCAAAGGACCATTCTCTTTCTACTGTATTGCCAGGAGAAAAGAGCTTGCATGAGAAAAATTGGATGGAGAGAACATCATAAAATTTTACCAGAATTATAAAACTCTAGAGTCATATGTTTATGAAATAGAAATGGAACAAAGCCTTCTTAAAGCAACAAAAATGGAACAATGACAATAGCTGTCAGTATTGATGCATTGAGTATGGCGCCTCTGACCATAGGATAGAGGGTAGATTTATGAAGATCATGGTAGGAGATCGGCAGAATGGCTGTCAGGAGCAGCCATAGAATATTCAGGGAATAGTACCAAGTAGGTTTTTGAAACATAGGACAGATCTGAGCTAAAAATGTGGATTCAGGAGGTTTTACCATGAAGATGAAAACTAAAGTAAAAAGCAAAATTAGAAGAGAACCAAGAGCAAAACTTGGGTTAAAAAAAGATAAAAACCAAAACAATAACAAAAACATTTAGAGAGGTAGGGAGAGTATCAGGGTTAAGCAGGTTTATGGTAGCAAAAAAGGAGTGTGCTAAAGGGAAAGAAATGGTCAACAGAGTTAAATAAAAGCTGCAAAGAAACTTAAGGGTTCATGGAATCTGGTGGTTAAGGTATTGTAAGGGAACTGTAGAAGAACTTCATAATAGTATAGGGTAAGGAACTGAGTGTGTCTTCAGTTGAGTTCCTTGGAAGCAGGCTCTGAGATAAAGATTATTATCTTATTATTTTGGGTTTCCTTGAAACAGGCTCCAAGATAAAGATAAGGATTATTTAGGAGTGCTGGGTAGAGAGAGAAATTAAACTATGATGACATTGCAACAAGAGGACTCAAGAGACCCTACAGATAGCACTGGCGCTGGAGAAGCCCTTTAGAATTATGCCAAAGTGAAGCAAGGTATCTGGGCTTTTAAACAAGCATCAGGCAGTCTTTGGAGGAGTGTAACCAGGGGAGGTAATTGCCTTCAGAAAAAGGCAGTGCCCAGAGAGGGATGCACCTATGAGCCATTGGTAGTCAACCTTCCAGCAGCTGGAAGAATGAATGGTTCCATCCTACAAGGGGATCTGGGTTTGGCAGCTCCTCACAGCACCCCAGGAGAGAGTGGAAAAAATGAATGTAAAGGATTAGGCTACCATCTTAAATACTTCGCCGTAAGAGATTTTATTATTGCAGCCAATAATCATCTCTTCCAAATTCTTTCCCACCACCATCTTCTTGCCAGCTAACTCCTTTACTGCCAGATTTTCTTCTTAGCTAGATGCTTCATTTACTTACATGGCCTCCAGTTAAGTAGCTCTCTTTTCCTTCACTGTTCTTCATTAATTGTTACTCTTAGCTTATCTTGTACCATATGGGCAGATGTGAGCCTAAGTGGATTTCCATGGCCATTGCCATTAATATGTGTTATGTGAAAAATAACCGTATTTTACAGAATTGCTTTTCCTAAATCCATTACCAATAGAAAAGAGACTTTCCATGGGAGCTCTAAGTTAAGGAACTTAGAAATTACAAACCAAGACTTGGTGTATCACTGCGAGGCTCTGACTGCATTGAACAGTCTAGTTTTACATATTTCATGTGGGGCTTTCCATTTCCTTAGAAGAAGACACTAAGTAAACAGGCTGTACAATTACAAATATGAAACCTTACCATAATCACATGCTCATGAATATAGAAGAAGGTTAAATAAAAGCTGTTCATCATTTTAGTGATTATTAATTTATGGCAGCTCTGAGTGTGAGGATAGTGTAAAAATAGTTCCCAGGAGGGATTTGAGTCGATATGCACTTATATCATCATGTCAACCACTTTTATCACCCTGCATCCTTATGCTTCCTGTAGGTGCTTAATGCAACATCAACTGTCTGTAGCAGTTACCGGGGATGTGTATTTACTGGCAGTTTTATTACTTTTTATTGAATATATAGGACCATATTTTTATTTCTCTTTTTAAATTATCAATAGAATAGTTTAATATTTAAGATGTATTGGCAGGGTTCTTTTGGAAACTGTGAAGTTGTAATATACTAAATCCCCATATAACCACCCCCCTAAAAAAACCCCTGAATTATGTACAGCTTTATGGAGTTCTAACTGGAGACTGTCTGAAAAAGGAAGATTTGTTCTTGCTTTGAAAATACCATATAAACACCAAAAAAAAAAGAAAATCAGTCCCATCTGTCAAATTGCCTGGAGAATGCATTTAACAAGGAATGAAGCTACATTAAAGGCCATAAAATATGCAGCAAGGGAAAGAAGGATAAAGCCATCCTGCAGTTCATTGGCTTCACCTACTGTGCAGAGCTCTCCTTGTGAACAAGACAGATTGGGTAGTTATTGCTACATCAAAATATCTGCCATTGTGGAGGGTAAGAGAATTGGAAAGGGAACACTGGACTCCAAATTCCAGTTCTTTCCATGATCATTAGCCAAGGAAATGTGAAAATTAATTACACTTCCTTTCATTTTAAGAAAGCAGATCAACTTTTTCAACTAGGAAAATAAACCCCACAACTTTTTTTTGCAATCAAGGAGACTGCCGTTCCATTAATATTATTACCAATTTGGCAAGTGAAACAAGTGAAGTTTGCTTTACAGTTTTGCAGCTATGCCTAAGGGAAAGGAACAAATTTCTAAAGGGTATGCTGATAGACTAGCTATTGGGCAATTATATAAATTCTCTATTGTTTATCAAACTGTGGAAGCAACACAAGAAAATGAGATTCATTTGGAGTAGCTAACAGAAAATAAATTGCATCTAACTTAACCTGCTGAAAAAAAAATAATAAGACAAAGCATTTAGATGTCCTCTTCCAAAGTACATTTTTGCTCAGATTGTAATTTTGAAAGGTGTTCACTTCTCTGTCAAATAGCAAAGTGGAGAACAATTATCTGAAACAAAATGTTCAATGCTAAACTTATTGAAAGTGGTCTCCATATGTAAATGTTAACAAAGCTATCCAAGGATTCTCTATTGTTGCATTTTGAGGGTGAGAGAATAACATCAGATGTTCTCAGCAGTTTATAAGTGCTTCTGAGAAAGGAGTGATGATGTTGAAAAATCTTGCTTATTATTAGCAATAAGTTATTGTTTGGTATTTTCAGGTAAAACGTGAAATGTCCTTTATATTGTCGTAAGTTTACTCACTTTATAGGAAAAACATGACATTTTGATGGCTAACTAGATAATTTATTTGAAAACACTAGACAGAGTATTTTACTTGTTTTGTTTTACGCAAACTGTGGAACTATTCTTCAAACCACTTAGTTCCTAGAAAATATAATAAAATAGAAAAAGTTTCTCAATAAAAATGTATTACAAGTTGCAAAAGTAATTCCAATTTAGTAGTAATCATAATCAGCTAATTTTAAAAATACTGACTTTTGTTAAAAAGATCTGAAACATAACTTCAAGAAAAAGTGGGTATTTTTTAATGAAGGAAACATTTAACACTATGGCAGATAAAAACTTTAAAGATATTTTATAGTTTTAGAAGATTGGACAGTGTTTTACAATCTAAGGAAAAATAGGAAACATGTATGTAGCTAATTGTCCATAAGAAGATGCACACAATTATGACTAAAATATGCAATCACTGAGAAATTCAAAAAGCTCTATTCAATTAAAAAAGTTACCTAAAAGTTTATAAATAAAGACTCTAAACATCTTGTCCAAATTTAGGAACTGTAAAACAGTAATTATTTTAATGTTCTATGAGTTAATATTCTGTTGTGAGGGATTGGAATAAAGATTATTTCATATTGACAAACAGGGACAAAAATCTAGAGAAAAATTCAATTTCAGTAAATAATGGAGCCCCTCTACTGAAGAAGATATAGAGAATTTCTGCAGTGTTCAGTTGGACTTAATATGTACTTGCAATATTTTGACCCTAAATTTTGACAAAGTGAATGAAGAGTTGGCTCTATCTCCTTTTTATAAACAAAAATGCTTTATTTTCATTGAACTAAAAAATTAGATGTGAATGCAGACTGGATTGTAACCTACATGCTCTTTGAACATACCTTTGCCAAAACATACTTTCATAGTAAACCACCTTTACACCTTAGACATAAAGCATTTTATAGTTAGTAGGGCCTCCATACATTCCTGAAACAGTAGGAGTTCATCAACAGCTCAGGAATCCATCCAGAGGCTCTGTACTGGCTAGATGTGAAAAGAATATCTAATTCCTAGGGGAGATCCCAGTGTAGGAAGAGATCTAGATGGGTTTTGGTAGAAAACATAATTAAAGAAAAAAATACATGGAGCCTGTATTTTCTTATCTATTTAAGACGTGGTAAGGTTAGAGAATCATAGAAATGGGTCCCCATATACTCTGTTTATAGATGAGAACACTTCAGCGGGGAAAAAAGGTAATTTGACTCAAATCACGTGGCTACTTCATGGCAGAACCGGGACTAGCATTCAGGTTTCCTGACTCTCAATCCGAAGCCGTTTAGTGGGATTCTGGCAAGATTCTTGATGATACTTGATGTTCCCTGTTAGACATGCAATTAAGCTTATAATTGGTCCTTGTTCCACTTCTCTGTGAACATGCCTTTCTTCAGATTCTGTGAGAGGGCACATTATTCACCCAGGGACAGAGAAGAGAGTGTGAAAATTAAGTCAGTGAAGTAATTTTATTTAAATTATCCAGAAAACAAGGATAATAACATGATTTGATTATTTGTTATTTTCTGCTTATCTTTCCTTATTTGCATTAACTGAGCACCTGACTCATCTGAGGTTCAAGTGACTCCCAATTTATTTTTAATTTTATTTCTGAATAATGGTAGGAAATTTGTCGCAAATTAGGCCCTCCCACGTCAATTCTTGCATGTCTCTCCTGAATTTTGGTAGTTATATGTCGTGCTCAACTTTTCACTTCTTTAAGCTAGCAAACCATTCTTTGCTAGCATTAAAAACTTCTTTCACTGATTTCTCAACACAGCAACTGTTGTATGTAGAGAAATCGTGTCTTTGATAAAATTGTAATTTTTTCAAAGGCATTTAACTTCCGATTATGCATCTATACAAGCAGAAGTTTTCCATCTTAGAAATCATCCTTCATGCTTTCTTATCATTGTTAACTGTGCTAATCTACCATAAGCAACTCAGCTAGGCTTACTGCCTCCTGTTGCAGTCTTCAGGTGGTCATAAATAGGAGTATGAGTTGATGATGTACTCTTATTTGGAATGAGGTACATTGCAAAAGTTAGAGCCTCATGTAAAATAGCATAAATATCAGATTGAGAGTGTCACATATATTTATCAAGAATCCAAGATCCTGCTTAATTTATTTTATTTTATATTAATGTTTTACCTTATTACTGGGGCAAAATACAGTGATTGTAGAAAAATTATAAAATACATACAGTCAAAACAAAGAAAATTGGAAGCATCCATAAGTCATCAGAGAAGCTATTAAGAAGCTATTAAGCTTCGGGTACTTTTATCTGAACACACTTACACACATGCACACACATACACTCACACACGAAAAGGAATAATTCTGAATATGTAACTTGTTAAGGTTTTTTGCTCTGAGCAATATATGGCAAAGATTTTCTCATTAATATAATCAATTTTGAATTAAAAAATAGTATGTGGATTTTACATTAATATTATCTCTGAATGAATGAGAGCTATATGAACCAGAGTAGGGTAATAAAACCAATGTAAACATTACTCATCTGCATCATTTTTGAAGGTTGCACAGTATTCTACTATGAGTACATTCTATATTTATTTAACTAATCCTTTATGGCTATATTTTAAGTTATTTTAAATTTTCTTTGCTTTTATGAGCAATTAAGCATGTCTTTCTACACATTCAATTCTGGGTACATTTTTACGGATAGAATTACTGTTCAAATAAAATTTCTGAATAAGAGTTTTGAACTCTTCGCTTCTTATTCCTTGACTTCCTATTCCCACCGGAAATTCTTTTTTTTATTTTTCATTTTTTTTTTTTGCTTGAGGCATTTTTTAAAATTCAGTTTTAGTGCACTATGGACAAAATGGCTGGTAAATAATTTTTAAAAGTTGTGTGGATAAACAGTCTCCTTATCCAATGGCAACATGCAAAGAAATATCATGAAACAGTAAAAATCTTTTCCAAATTTTCAGAAATCTCCATATCTATACAAAAATAGACAAAGAAGTGCCTTTATATCCTCTTCCTAGATTCACCAATTGTCAGCATTTAGCCACATTAGCTTTATCTCTTTCTCTGTAAGTCGCAGACATTATGACACTTTACCTTTAAAGATAGTACTCTATAACTCCTAAAATAAGGGCAGTCTTTTCCATAACTACAGTGCCATTGTCAGGTCTAAGATATTTACAATTACTCCATAATATCATCCAATATGTGGTCCACATTTAAATTTCTCAGATTGTCCCCCAAATGCCATTTATAGCTTTTTTGTTTTGAATCCAATCAATGTTCGTATATTTTGGTCATTATATCCCTTTAGTACTAATAACATTTACATGACATTAAATTTTTAAAAAGTCTTGGCCAGTCATCTTTTAAAATGTCCAAGATACTAGATTTGTTAATCATAGCCTCATTGCACAAACTATTAGATTGTTGGTACTGATTAATTCTTATCACATCAGAAAGTATATAATGTCAGTTTGTCCCTCAATTGATGATACTAAATTTGACCCCTTAATTGAGGTGGTGCCAAATCCCTCCATTGTATATTTTCTCCTTTGTAATTGGTAAATAATGTGTGGGTTTTGAAAGTATGTGAATATCCTGACTCCAATAACTTTTTACCCAGCAGTCTTAGCGTCCATTGATGACCCTTTACTGAATTGCCATTAGGGATTGCAAAATGGGCATATTGTATCATTTTCATGCACTGTATTAATATTATTTCAAGAAGTTCCCTTTTTATCTCTCTCTCTTTTTCTTTCTCTCTCAGTCTCTCAGCATTGTGGACTACTCATGAATTTGTTTTTAGCCCAAATATTTATGTTTAATTCAACGAAAGCAATAGAGATTTAATTGTCAGTCTAGTTCACTTTGGCTGATAAAAATGCTCAGAATTTGGTGCTTGGGAAAATGTATATATTTAGTAGCACTAACATTGCTCCATTATTTTTAAAATAATAATTTTTCTGCTTTTCTGCAAGTCTCCATGACATACGTTGAAATTATTTCACAATTTTTCTATTTCCAAAAGTGACATTTGGAATTTGCAAGACTGAGCACTGCAGAAAAAGTGTTATAGAGCTTGCTTTTTAAATTCCTATAAGATTTAGTTACTATTTTTGACTGATTGACTAAGAATAAGCAATTATTAACTTATTCAGCAACTCTGCAATGTTTAATATGCAAACACTTGCTAAGTCACTTTGCTGTATCTTCACCTCTGAGAAAAATCAAGGAGCTTTATAATTACTAGTTGGTTTTTTTTTAGTTTTTTATAGAAATAAAGATTGCTGAATATTTTCTTCATATTTTAACATAATCCAATAGTATTTGAATGACAATGAGACATTTTAGGTCATCAAAAATTGATTTTCAAAAATATCTCATCAGTGTTTGTGAATAAGTTAAGTAATGATTCTCTTTCAGAGGAAGAGAACATCTTCTGAAAGATGAAAATTTCTATCTAGAAAGTTGCAGAAAATTTCAGCTAATTTTAATACAAAAGTCTATTCTCGTGATAAGAAGGGAGCTTGTATAGAGGATTGTACAGTTTTTGAGTTAAACTGCCCTGTGATTGAATCTCAATGCATTCACTACTTTGGTATTTAGTCTCCTTATCTGTATCAAGGGAATAAAACTGCCAGGTTTTTCTCCTTGTTATGAGATTCAGGGTAGGCCCTCACCTAATTAATGTAGCCATCATGATTATTATTATCACCATCATTATCTTTACATTGCCTTTGATACTTATGAGCCCTTGAATTTATTGGAGACAATAAAGTTGTAAACCAAAGTTCTACAAGTATGACCTGTGTATCGGCCCCTATAGTTTGTCTTCACAGCAGGCTAAGACTGCTAGCTTAAAGCCTGCCAGAGCCGAACTCAAATTCTAACACATCCGATTGCTTTAAATGGAGCCCCCAAAGCATAATATCAGCCATTTAGAGCCTGCCTGCTTTGCATGCCTCACAAAACTGCACCCAATATATGCTACCCATGGATAAGACAAACCCTAAGGCTACAGAAGAGGCTGCTACCCTTTGCAGTTCTCCAACTCAGAGTCTCCCCATCTTGCTGCTAATGAACAGCATCATGTGGATATATCAGCCCCTTCTCCAATTCCTCTCTCTTTTCCTAGTCCCCTCCTGGGTGGCAGTCCCACACCACTGTCTCCAGAAGGTCTCCCACTGTGAAGCAAGCACTTCCCAAAGTTTGCTTGCAAACTTGTCCAAGTGCCACCTATAGAGCTTGTTGGGAAATACTGCCGTCTTGTGGTTGTGTCTTTCCCTTGATCAGCCCTGATATCCTTAAACTTACCAGTCTTATACTCGAGTTTTGGATTAAAGACTAAGAAGCTGAGTCTTTTAATAAATATTATGCCTGGAATTTACTCTTTGCTTTTTTTTTTTTTTGTGACAAGAAAGAAGGGGAAGAAGGGGCTTTTGATGCATTTATTTCACAACCTCAAACCAGGGAATTTGATTGTGGGCTCACATTGCACTTGTCCAACAGAGAAATCTGACTGTTTTGGGCAGAAACTACCTTATTTTATTCCAGAGGGAAAACTTATCTTGTTTGGGCTTACGGACAACTATTTTGGGTGCCAAGTGAGAGCTGAATTGCTTGAGGAAGGCCAGCTTTGTCTCACTGAGACCATAGGAGAAGAAAAATGTACTGAGATCTAATGAGAAATTTTTCATTGATTACTTCACTCAGTCCTATTTAGAAGGGGACATTACTATTTCATTTGGAAGGTAACTGGGATGGTAGTGCTAGTAATGAGTAGAGCTGAAATTTGAACCTTGATCTTGTAATTTCATAGGTCTTACCCTCTTATCATTCTGCTTTACCTACCCCAGAGCTGGTACTAATCTGTAATTGAGTATTTTATAGGATCTATGAATGATACAAACCTATTTAAGACATTTTTTTCCTGCCAGTTTTTACTTCTTTATTTTTCTCCATAGTCAGTTCATTGAATATCTTATAAAATTGAAATCTGGAACTCTTTAAAACAAGAGGCCTACTTTTAAAAAATTGCCTTTATGTGTTTCTCTTATTATGCATAGTGTTAGTTTATCAGTAGGCTTCTGTTTGAGCCAGTTGCTTAGAAATATTGAATAGTACCCCTTTGAGAAAGAGAGAAAAAAAGGCTGTTTTTATTCAAAAACAACACAGTGATGGATCTGTTAGATGTAAAAGGCAAGCCCCCCCTCCTCACCCCCCAGGGGTAGTTTATGTGAGAGAAATAAGACACAGAAAGAGCTAAACTGATTTACTTAATAAACTATCAGGAATTACAAATTTGACTATTTCCCTGCAGCTTTGAAAAAAAAACTTAAGTGAACCCTGGAGAGATAGTAGAAAGTAGGTATGCAGGAGTAAGCTCTTGGAGGACTCTTAATAGCTTGGAAACAAATAGGAGCTAGAAAAAGATGGCCAAGTGAGAAATTCCTTAGAGAGAAGAAACAGACTATAATTATACCCCAAACAGCAGTTTTTAGTTTACTGAGTCTAATGCAAAATTCCTATATTGAAAAATAAGGTGGGTTTGAGAGATCTGACTAAAAGCAAGATAGCAGTAGCTGGTCACTATGGTAACAGAGGTGAAGTGATGTCATTGGGAAAGAACACTGTTAAGATTAGGTTGAGCTTATATATAAAGGCCATAGAGAAAGAAAATCAAGTTGCTTTTTTTCCATCTATTCCTTTCTGACTTGGAAAAGAAAAGGTAGAGGGATAAGCACTAGCTAGGAAGTATCATAATATAAGTTATATAGTTTCCCTTGACCTTGCTGGAGCTAGTGGAAGGCAGGCTGAGATAAGGGTAAGCATGGTAATTAAAGGTGTTAGTCACAGTGCGGGGCAGCCATGGGCTTTCAGCAGGTCCACTGTAAACCCAGGAATATAGGAGGAATGCTTCCAACCCACCAAGGATCAGGATGGCTTGAGCCTATATTCCTACCACCAAGACTGCTTAGCAGCTACAGGATATTTAAACTGGACAGTATCAGAATGAAGACAGAATGAGAGAGCACAAGATTAAAATAAGATTGGGAGCACACTTTTAGAAGTTAAGTGATTTGACTGTAGACCTTTGTGTTCTTTTTTGTTTTAATTGCTCTGAATATTTACATTTTTATTATCAAAGGAAAAGCAGGCTATTTATTGGTTAAATGGGCAATTCACTGGTTAACTATGCTAGATAATTTACATTTCATTTAATTTAATGAAGAGTTAGTTATTAAAGATATGAAGTCATACTTTGCCAAAAACAAGTTTAATTTGTATATAATGGTGGCTATAAATCTGAATTTTCAAGATGTCAATCACCAGAGAAGAAACTGGATGCTGGTGTAAGCTATTAAACAAAGAGCTATCATTAGTCAAACTAAATTCACTTATAAAGTTTACAGTAAAAAAAAAAAAATGCCTTTGTCATCTATTAGTCAGAATCTGCTTTCATAACTATCCAGCATTCACCTATGAGTAACATCAGAAAACTACCTCTAAGATAGTGAACAAACAAATGGGGAAAATAAGCAAGAGATGAGAGCTTATGGGCTCTATTGTATGATTGGTCAGTTTTCTAAATTAAAAGGAAGAAATATATTTATTTATGACAGCCATACACACCAAGGATTGCTGTATTATTCTACTTGAGCTAACAACAAAATATCACAGACTGGGTGGCTTAAACAACAGAAATTAATTTTCTGACAGTTCTGTAGGCTGGAAGTCCAAGATCAAGGTGCTGGCAGAGTTGGTTTCTCCTGAGGTCTCCCTCCTTGGCTTGCAGACAGCGCCTTCTTGCTGTCACATAGGCCTTTTCTTTGTGTGTGCACATCCCCAGTATGTCTTCCCCTTCTTAAACAGACAACAGTCCTATTGGATTGGGGCCTACCCTTTTGACTTCATTTAACCTTAATTATCTCTATAAAGGCCCTCTCAGTCACGTTGGGGATTAGGGCTTCAACCTATGAATTTTGGGGAGATACAATTCAGTCCATAACAGTTGCCAACCCCCAAAACAGAGCAGATTAGTGGAAGTATCCATTCATAAATTTACAAAAGATATATGTTTATTAAGTATCTACTATGTGATCAGGAAAACTCCACAAAGGTGACATGTAACCAGAGGCCTGAGGGAATGAGTAAGAGCAGGAAAAGGACAGGAAACCAAAAGAAAGGAAAAGAAAAGGAGAGAACCTCAGACAAGAGAAAAATGCTAGACACCAGTAGTGAAGGTAAAGATCACCAAAATGCAGTGTAGACGAGAACCAGTGGTGAGAAGCAGACATTTGACAATGATTAGTGGTAAAAATAAAGAACAGAGACATGCATGAGGAGGAGATGGAAGAAATAACCAAATTCTACCAGCCTCCAAAGGTATTCAGTATAGGAACAAGCTAAAGGAGACTTACCAACCATGACCAGCCTATCACCAGTCTTGCGGATTGTAACTTTAATTTATTTATTTACTAAATATTTTACTGTGTTTACTTCTCACATCTCTACCTCCTTGCTGGCCACAACTTCCTCAAGAACCTCCTGATTGGTTTCTGAGCCTTCTTCCAGCTATTCTTCACTGGGGAGCAAGATACAAATGCAGATCTGATCAGATCTTTTCCCCATTTAGAACCCTCAGGACATTTCAAGATGAACATTTATTTGTTCAAGCCAACACAAATTATTCAGACAGTGATGCTACAATTTAAAAAGTGATAAAGATTTGAACATAATTTTGAAAGAACAAGAACAGAACTATATTTGTGTATGTGTGTGTTTATGCAAATTATGTAACATAAAAACTCAGAAGGAAAACTGCCTAAAATCCTCATATATTCTAAGTTGAATAAAGCAGTGCTAAGTATATGAAATAATTCGAATCATAAGGTATTACTTTTGGTAAAGATCTGAGCTATTTCAGTCTAAAATTATTATTTGCCTGTGAAAAACTAACCATCAAATTGTTTAAAACACTTACAGGTTTGTATCAAAATTAGGATTATGATACAGGTTTCTTGATATCTTGATATAGTATACTTATAACCATGCTGCTTTGTATAAGTTATATATAATCAACTGGCAAAATATTTCCAATGAAAAGATTTCCAAGCCAATAGTAATTTTAGAGGAAAAATATTTTTATGAGTAAACTAATTTTGTATCATCTTATACATTTTATTTTGGGTATGTTTAGTGTCTTCAGATTATATGGCATTAGAAGATATTTATATATGTGTGTGTATATATTTATGTGTTTGTGTATAAATATTGTGAGATATCTCAGCAATTGCTGTGAATAATTTGGGGATATGAGACCCATTTATTTAATAATGTTTATGAAATTCTGCACTGGCATGGTCAGTCATTTTCAGATTAAAGCAGGAAAATAGGGTGACTATTATTTCACAGAGATATGCCACAGATAGACCTTCATTATCTAAATCTTTGTGATTGAAAATATAATTATATTAGTGCTTTCAACTTTGTCGATAATTTTGTTATTGTTTAAAGAGCATAATTGTAATCTATAACTGACGAATAATTTTTTAAAATTGATACATATTATTTTGTACTAGAAGCAGACTAGCATTTCTGAGCCATAGATTTACTACAGGAAAAAAAACAAAATATTTTATTGTGAAAGAAAACAGAGTTGGCATCTGGTTTTGTTTATTATAACCTGCCAAGGTGTTACTTAGAACACAAATGTAACTATAGAAGACATTTCATAAGGAAGACGATTCATCATTCAGATGTCACCCATATGTAATGTACAGTAAAGCATGAAAGTGCTTTGACTTTCTTTTGAAATTTAAAAAAGAAATTTGAATCCTCAGCTGGCTAAGAATGGATACTTTTAAAGTAAAGAATTCTGGAATTGTCTGTCTTGGTTGGGGATGAGCAGGTTGGGGTCATGATAATCCACAGAATGAGCTTTGAAAATTTACCAGAATAAATGCCAGAAAGTCAAAGGGCAAAAGCAGGGATGTAACTTACATGCTGAGGAAGATGGAAAAGATTTGCAGAAGGAGTGTCATTTGAGCTGTCTTCAGGATGAATAAGGTTTCTCCAAGTTAAAAAAAGAGTGAAGATCATTACTGGCAGAGAAATGCTTTTGCGAAAGCATGGCAGAATGCAGAGGCATTGTGGATGTATGCTGGGTGGAAGAAGTTGACGGCATTCACAGGATAGGCTATGTGAAAACCAACTAGAAAGCTATTTAAGAAGTCAGAGGAAGTAAAAACAAAAGGATCTAACATTCCAACAATGATTACAGGGTGGGGTGGGGGCAGAGAGGCGCATATGAAAGCTCTGACTCATCTGTGTTATTGAAAATGTATAATGACAGAAAATATAGAGTGGAGGATGGTTCCAAAGGTGTAGCTTAGGAGACTGGATGAGTGTTGACCCATTAACTCAAAGATGGCAATACATTAAGGTCAGATTTGGGGGAGAAAATAATGGGAGCATGTGTTAAACATTGTTATCACTTTAAAGAACAGTGAGAGTAGTAGTAAATAAGAGAATCTGTACAGGGGAGAAATTCACTGGGGAAAACAATCTGAGAGACTCACCTGAAGTATAAACTTTTAACAAGAAAAAAAAGTCTTTTGCCTCTTTGATATCTTGGTTGTATGACTGTACATATTTACTCTATTTCTCAGTGGAAAATGTTTTTAAAAATTTGATAAAATTCCCTTTAGTTTCTATACTCTACCCAATTATATCTATTATAATCTTTGCAAAACAGACCACCAGTACTCCTGATAACTCTGAGGTGGGCAGAAAAAAATTAATTATTCTAAATATGTATATTCCCTTTATTATGGAAAAAACATTTTTACGATATAAATTAAATGCTTAATCTAAAAAGCTAAAAAGTTTCCTCTAATTATCTGGTATATTCACTCATCTCAACGTGTTCAACTTTTCCCCTACTTTGACACAGCATGCTCTCAACCCCAATGCACACATACAAACACACTAGCGCTATGCATATAAACCCTTTTAATGAATGGTTTTCTACCATCTTTAAGAACTAAGCAGATGGCCCAGGAGAATGATGAAATGACGTTACTTTTCTGCTTCAGATTAGATTTAGCCCTTGGTTCAGAGCCAGTCTAGGGAGACAGTTGTTGCTACTTAATTGAGAAACCAGGTGCATTTTGTCTCCATTGATGCTCATTTCTGTACCTTGTTTTGTTCTACGTATATCTAGAAAATGCGAATTAGAAAGATTTGTTCTGACAGCATTCATATATTAATCTCACTATAATTGCTAGAGGTGGATTGAGCTCTAACTGGGTTTATAAACAAAGTAAAACATTGAATTTATATTAGTAAAAGAATTATTTGGTCTGTGACATCCTGTGTCGGTAAGAAAAATAAATATTCTTGATCTAAGGCTTAGAATATTTAGATTTCAAGGTCAGTCAGCAGAAGTGCTATCAAGAGGCATTTCCATTTGAAAGAGTCCATTAGTGACAATGGAGAACAAAATCTTAGAAATATTCTCCCCATTTATTCACGGTACTGTAAACACACAACCTAAAACACACAACCAAGTGAGAGATTAAATTCTATTAACCTTTCACATATAAAGATGTACCCTTTATATAATCATTTACTTGGTTCTCTTATAATGGACCCACCTGCTCAAAAGCCATTGCCAATAGAAAACTTCCAAAAATATTTGGGTTATTCACACACTGTATTGGAACTATACGATTATCTAAATGAGATTGTTCCTCTAACTGAAAATTTAGAAAGGTATGGGATTGACAAAAGTTCTTGTCCAGGAGGGAAGAGAGTTCCCAAAGATGATGTTTAAAGGCAGTGACTGATAAAAAATAAAGTGTTTCCTATTTATAATCCATTGAGTCAAGTGCATTCAGCAAACTGATTTTACAAGCATAAATTAAAGGAGGAACAAATAAAGGAAGAGATTAGAAACACCTCAAATTAAACACTATCAAACTGACAAAGATTGAAAATAAACTGATAACATCTGCTGGCACTGGTGCAAGGAAATGGATATTCATATATAATACTCCGGGCAATATCAATTGGTACAAATAATTGAACAATTTTGCAATATTTATCAAGAAGAATAAAAATTCAAATTCTTTTCACCTAGTAAATGCACAAGAACTTATATTTGAGGTTGTTTTATCAAGGCATTTGTTATAATTTGGGAAAATAGCAAGCTATATAAATTTCTAGGATAAGAAGAAGATTGGTCAAATAAATTGGTAGACATATTCACAACAATATTTCATAGTCTTCAAAAAGTATATTTTAAGGAATGTTTAATGATATGAGAAAATGTTTATAGTATAATGCTAAGTAGAAAAGCACGACACAAAACATTATATTTAATCTTAGTAATATATGTGTGTGTTGTATGTGTGTGCATGTGTGTGTGTGCCTGTATGTGTGTATTCAGAGTGCAACCTTAAATGAATGATAGAAAATACTCCACTATGTTAATAGTGCTTTGTTTCTGGATGATAGAAGTATGGCGAATTTTATTTTCCTATTATACTTTTCTATATTTTCCAAATTCTTAATAATAAATAGACATTGCTTTTATGTTCTGAAGAAAATAACAAATGAATTTTAAATAGCAAAATTTTGATTGAGCAGAATTATGTGTCCAAAATGTCTAAAGAGCTCTTCTCTCATTACTCCTATTTTTTCTCTTCATGCCAATGTGATAATGTTTGTTAGAAAAGCATCATTCATATATATTTCACATGATCTGGAGATTAATAGTGTATTTTCTAAGGTAATATAATTTCTATTTTTATCCTCTCCCAAATGTTCTTCAATTTCCTTCCACTATCCATTTAAGATATCCATATTGACATAGACTGCTCTCTTTTTTCTATTAGAACCGCTTCTTCTAAACAAGATATGCCCATCGTTTCCATATGAGAACCATCATATCAGTTTTTCAAGACAGTTCTGAAATCTTTATTTAACTCTTTGTGTTAAATTTTTAGGTTCAAGTAGTTTATTATATTCCCTAAGCGTGCTGATTAAAGACATTGAGAGTCACTTATTTTCCAGGATGTTTATTTCTGAGAATGAAGGGGGTTACCTATACATTTTGTTCATTCTGTGATATCACGCATGTTGTTCTTTAGAATATCTAACTTTATACTTTTGTTGTCCAATTTTACCTGCATCTGAAATTGCAGTTTTAAATCTTCTTCAACAGGTTGGTGAATCTAAGGCCAAACAAAATTTCCATTGTTCCCTTTTTTCATTAATCTGTACAAAAGAGAATTTCACACTGCCTGTCTGCCTTAGACTAAGAGAACAAACAGAAAAAAAGAGAGTTCGTGGTCTAATTAATGCTACCTCAAGAGATTCACAAGGAAACAATTTTAATAAGTCTGTGCCAGATTGGGTCCTGGGTTCTACAGATGCTGTAGAAGAGCCACCTAACTTTTGCTTGGAAGCTGCAGAAGGGGGTTGTATTAGTTTGCTAAGGCTGCTGTAACAAAGACCACAAACTAGGTGGCTCACCCAACAGGAATCATTGTCTCATAATGCTGGAGACTAGGAGTACTAAATCAATGTGTTTGTTCCTTCTGAGGACTGTGAGAGAAGGATCTATTCCAGGACTCTCTCCTTGGCTTACAGATGGGCATCTTCTCCATGTCTCTTTCCATTTTCCCTCTATGTGTGTCTCTTTCTTCCCATGCATTCTTTTTCTAAAAATACTAGTTATACTGGAGTAGCGCCCTACCCTACAATGGTAGGGCCTCATTTTAACTAATTACACCTGCAGCAACCCTATTTTCAAATAAGGTCACATTCTGAGGTACTGAAGGTTAGAACTTCAGCACATGAATTTGGGGAGGACAAAATTTACCTGTAACAGGGAGAGTAGAGGCACATTTTCCTACAAGGGTAATCCTTGAATTCATTGAAAAGGATAAGGAAGAGTAACCCAGGAGAGATGAGCAGGCAAGATGGTTCATGAGAACAGGAAATGCAAAGGCAAGAAGGCCTGGAAGGTAACGTGTGAGTGTAGTCCATGGGGAGACTGAAGTCTTGGCAGAGGATTATACATCTGGCTTGTGAGTGCAGGATTCATGGTGAGGTAGCAGGGAGCCTGTGAAGAGTTTTACACATGTTCAGATTTGAATTTTAGAAATAATTATTCTGGTAACATGTGGTCTTTTTGAAGTACATTCCATCTACCAGCAGGACCCTGTTAGTTCGGCATGCTCTTTTCATTCAAAGAGCTCACCTGCCTTCTTTAGGCCTTTTCCAATTCTCTTTGCAAAACTTTTGCTCCTGATTTTATTCTCTTAATTCTCTCAAATCCTGTTGTGTTTCATCATCTCCTAAATCATTTAATTCAGTAAGAATATAAAACCAAAAATTCCATATATAACATATAATACTTACAAAATTAATAAAGATAAGTATTTAAATACTCAGGATGTTTTAAATTCTTGTTTGAAATTATTCTTTTAATCTCATATGAGAGACTAACAATGAAAAAAATTCAGAATCATAACAAAATGTTTCAGTTTTAAAATGAGCCTCTGATTCTTCCATGTTAAGCTTTCATGAACTTTTCATTTAACAACTATTAAATCTATGAGTGCATTCTCACAGGCCTTTAACTTCCTTGCAGAAAGCTTTTTAAATTAATTTTTCTTTTATTTTTAACTCTTCCTTCAGCCCGAGGGTGACCTCAAGCAGGCTTATATGTTTCATAAATCTCTTAAAATCTTTCCAATTATAAAGTAACTGCCTAGATTTATACCCAAAGAAACTTAATTGATTAAAAGGTTACCTCCAGAAGTCCTGTTTATTTTGTTGAGTTTCAAAATTGCAACATTTGCTCTAACTATCCTGAAGGCACAAGTACCATCATCACCAGAATTAATTAAAATATTAATAAACAGAGATAATATCAGAAGTTATCTGTACTTATGATTGAAGAATGAATATAAAGCAGAATGAAATGCCATTTAAAAATGCTTTCTCTAAGTTGTCTATATCAGATTGAAAACATGGGTCTTTCATCATGTCTTGTGAAGGGCACCATATTCACATTGTGTCACATCACAAAAGGCAAGGATCCCTGAGCTGAGACAACTGCATGGAAAATGCTTTCTTACTGGCTCCTACTGAAACTCCTACTCAAATCTTTGGAATAAAGTGTGGAGTAAAGTGTTTCACATAAGGTGAAATTTTTACAAAAATAAATATTAACCATCATATACTGCAATTTTTATTAAATAAAATATTTGATTAAACTACCTCTAAATGTACTATACATATCTCTGGCTTCTCAATAAATCATGCTGAATAATTGATCTTTTTCATAATAACTCAGTCATCATTAAGAACATAAGTCATTACCTTATATCACAGAATAAAAATAACTCAAGAGATATTAAGGTATAAGACCATCATATGAGTAATTTATTCAAGGATGAGACAAGTGATTAGACTAAGGTTCCAACCAAACCTAAGATACTATTAATTAAATTGCCTATATCTGACTACTTCTCTTCTATTTTCTTATTCTGTACCTCTGTATAAACAAGTCTTCAGATATTATTCCAGAGACTCATTACTTTAGGTTACCACCTTTTGAAAGTTAGATCTTTGAGAGTACCCTAATACTTAGAAATTTGTTTCTTCATACTGCACATGGCTCAGGTTCACAACTTGCCTGAAAGCAAAATTCTTCAAGAAATATAACTGTAACATTTTATTATAGAATTAGAACTTTTTCCTGAACTTGGGCCACTTTTAAGCTAAGCTTGAAGTTTGCTTTCTACTGTCCTCTACAGTCATGTTTGCATATTTAAGTAAGTCAGTAGATAAAAATTCTAGGAGGGGATGTATGGAGAAAGAAGGACAGGAGTATTAAAATATTGGTTTTCACCTATATAAAAATAAGGAGAGATTTTTTAGTAAGCTCGTAAATGCCACTACTCAGTACAAATCTTCTCTCGAGATTTTTTTTCAGATTGATTCTATAAGCCTTACGTTGATGTTCTTTAGAGTAGTTAGTGTTAAGATGACAATAATAATAGTAAGGAAGAGGAGGAAGACAAGGAAAGCAGCATTATTTATAGTCTGGAACAGTTAGAGAAGACTTTAAAAAGAAGAATTTGAGCTTCAATAAGTGATCCAAACTCAGATTCTGTGGATCTCTTTTCTACTGGAGAACACTATGACTAGTAAGCAAGGACTTAAATAAATTAAAGAGTAAAAAAAACATGCTATTTGTCATTCCCAGAAGTTCCTAAACACAAGCTTCTTTAACATCAGCGACTGTGATGTTTTAAGACCTGCGAACAAATTATAATAACCAATAAATAAAATTACTCAACATGATTTATAAAGATGTAATGGTATTACTGTAGATTGGCAGGATTGGTATAGATGAAGAAAGTGGATCAGGTACATTAAGTATTGGGTGTGGTTTAAGGTAGAGCACAGACTTGGAAGTACTAGATAAAACAGCTGAAAAGTAGATTAAAGAGAGCTTGACTGTCAAGCTAAAGAATCTTGTAGACCAGCCTTTCCTAAAATGTGTGATTCAGAAGACTAATTCCTAATTATGGTGATAAACTATAACATTTTACATGTTTTAAATTTTAAGTGGTTTAGGAAACACTGGTTTGAACAAAAATAAGCATATTTCTTTGTCACAAAACCTCTCTGAGCCCTTAATTTGCTAACGCACAGTGCTTATTTCTTAGAAGAAGTACGACCCAGAGACATGGACTGGGAAATACTGCTATTGAAAATGTAGACACAGTGAAGCTTTTAGAACTGGGGAATGGACATGCATTTTAGGGGATTAATCAAGCTGCTTAATGTGTAAATATATAAAATGGATAAAACTCTAATATTTTCTTTTAAAGCAATTATTACAATGTACAAGTATGGATTTAATTGCTTAATTTTTTGTTCAATATTTATCTCCCTCACTATCCAGGAAATTTATTAGAGCAGGGAACGTAGCTCTTTTACTCACTGATTTTTCCCACCATATAACCCAGTACCCAGCACATAGTAGACACTTAATAAATATTTGCTGCATAAATGATTGTAAAGGAAAGATGTCTGGAAATAGTATACTTTCGTACTGTATTACTTTGGGCAGTACTACTAGGAGATGATATGGATCTGAACTAGATTGACTGAATGGTAAGGAAAGGAAAGGGAAGACATTGAATGTCTAATAGAGAAGGAAATAAAGGAGTAGTAAAAGATGACTCCAAGGTACAACATTAAGAGAATTAAAACACAACTAATCAAAGCAAGAAATCAAGAGGGAAAGCACAGTGTCTGGTACAGAGTAGGAACTTAGTAAATATTTTCATGTTCTCCTTTAGACAAGTTGAGTTTTATTTAAAGATAGGTGGCTCATTAAGCAGTTAGAAACTAAATCAAGGATGATGGTTTATATTAGGAATCATTCATAGAAAGAGACTTTCTGGAGTCACTGGATGAAAATTCCTGGGAAATATGCGAGGAAGGAGAATGGAAGCATTGCTATTCTTAAAAGAACTCACTTGTCTAAAAGCAGAATTAGAAGTATTAAAAAAGCTTTTTCTTGGTACCAGACACCATGCTTTCCTTCTTGATTTCTTGTTTTGATTGCTGATGTGATAATATCAGCATTAAAGACCACTAATGTGTTTATCCTAATAACAGTCCATTGATCTTCGTGAAGACAAACTGGTTTCCTTGTAATGATATCAAATCAAATTGTGGATAACAATTGCAGGCTTTCAGATATTGTAATGATAAGATGAAAACAAACCCATGAAATCTGAGTATTTTTGAAATGTGAATATTTCAACAATCAAAAAACAAACAAACCTCAGATGCTCCACTTGAAGTCCAAGAATCACCATGTATGTTGTCTTGATAAGGGAGTTTCAGAGACTACTTCAGGTTAGGTAATGGTTTTAAAGATGTTTCTTGAAGTAGGACATGGAGAGAGTTTGGCAGGTTTCCATATCTCTGTGGCACACTTAGTGAAGCAAAGGGTTTCTCAGTGAATAAATTAGAAACATTTGTCATTTGAAAAATGTAAGACTGTGCCAACTAATGAGGACAGCCAGAGTATTTATCACAAGAAATCTTGGAAAGATTGAACTTTCCCTTATCCCTTTAACTTTCCAGGGATGAAATATTAGGCAAGGGTAACACTGGCATACATGGGTCTAAAATCCCAGAGAATGCAGTGGTACTGGAAATCAGGTGTTTTGATACATATATTCTTATTGCTTGGGTCAACTACTGCAGGCATATTTCTCAAGTGCTTGAAATTCTCTTTGGTTTAAATTATGAATAGAGAAGGATCTGATGACTGTAGCAAGATGAGTCTTTTTGCTGTTTCACCTATGTTAGGCCATGTTAGCAAGCCCTGCTATTTAAATACATCTGACTCAGGGAGAGTGTTGAAAGGGAGACTGTTGACTGCATGCTGTGGTTATAGAAAAAGAAAAATCCCCTTTAGCTATTCAATTCAGATTTTAATATATATATATATATATATATATATATATATATATATATATATAATTCAAGAGAGAAGATAATCCATGCAGTGAGAATCCAAAAAAGATAATACTCTTATCTTTGATTTAAGGAATTTATTGGAAGGACTTTAACAGGAAGAGATGAATACTTGTTTTCCTCTTGCCTTTTTAAATCCCTTTGAAAAACTGAAAATCTAAGAATTCCTCTTTTGGATGTTTGCTAAGGATAGTAGTAAAACCGGAAATCTGGTCGCTTCTGAGTCAAAGTCCATACACTAGATGTGAAGCCGCATGCTTCTATGGTATACTGGGCAATGGTCATGTTTCAGAAAAAAGCAAAAGTTGCTTCTATATATCATGTATGAAACATTTATGTGCTTTCTTGTATGTTATGCTCTACTCATTCTACCCTACTGTATTTTCATACTTTTGGCATGCAAAAAAATGTTTAAACTCTTATCACCAGATAAGAGAACAATGTTATTTCCCTCACTGCTACCCCATCATTCTGTTTGCACCTATGAAGTAGTCTATGTGTAAATAACTATCAAGTGTGTGAGTGAGTGTGTGTGTGTGTGTGTGTGTGTGGTATAGAACAACTAGTAAATTCATGTTTGATAAATTCTCATATGCTGATCTATGTGTATCACTGTAAATGTAATGCAGGGTCTGCTAATGGGAAAAATGATGACTTTGGGGTCAAGAAAAATGAGATCTAATCTCAATTCTACTAATTACTCTGTGTGTGACCTTATGCACATTACAGACTCACTAAACCTTAATTAGTTTATTATTGAAATACAGAAAATAATATATGAATGCTTATTTGTCATGAAAAAAAAGGTGATAAATTGTAAATTGTTTTGAAATTTTGCAAGGACTATGCAAATAAAAGTCATTATAATCATGTTTAGTTACCATATTCATTTACTAATACAGTTAATGTTTTTAAAGTATCTACTCTGAACTAGATACTAAAGTTACTGGAAATATACAGTGTTTAAAGGCTAGACATGGTCCCTGTCCTCACAGAAGTTTGAATCTGGTGAACAAGATTGATTTGAATATGTAATTAAAATGTGATCAAAGGGTATGGCAGCATATAATTGAAGCATATAGAGATGATGACATACAGAATTGGAACATATTGAATAGAGAGAGGCTACTTTCCCTTCTAATCTAAATTTTTTTTAAAGAGCAAGGAAATGTACCCTGTGCAAAGGCAGCCCTATTTCTGAAGGCCCTAGTAGAAGAAAGATCATGTAGTCCTAGAAATGCAAAAGAAACCATGAATAAGAAGAACAAAGAAAACAATGAGAAGAGTGGTACCTGGCCAGGCTGCACAGAGAGCTGAGTGTGAGTGTGGAAGACAGCAGTCAGGCCAGAGGACCATATCATACTTTTAAGCCACAATAAAGACTTTAGACTTTGTCTGGAGGGCAGAGAGGAATCATTGAAGTATTTGAAGAAAGAAGGTGACATAATAATGTTTGTGTTTTTAAAGGTCACCCCAGGTTCACTGTGGTAGGAGAACAATAGAAAGAGAGAGACAGGTACATATGCAAGAGAAAATAGTTTGAACTATGTTGCTGGGCAGTTGAAATGAAGAAAAACAGACCTGAATCAGGATATGTTTAGGCTCTTGAAGGATTAGGACTTGGTGATTGTTGGATGTGGGAAGTGAGGGAATGAGAGGAGTCAAGAACATTGCCAAGCTTTCTATCTTGAGAAACTAGGTGAACTGTATTGCCATTCACTGAGACTGAGAGCACAGGAGGAGGAGGAGGAGGTTTGGGCAGAAGAGTAATTGCCAACACTTAGTGAATGCTTAAAACTTGAAGACACAATTCTATGAGCTTGGTATGTACTCTGTTATCTTAGAGATGACTAAACTGATAGAGGTTAAATATGTGCTGAGAGTCACACAGCCAAGGAGTTGGCTTCAGTGTCCAAGGTCTTGACTACGATGATGGGCTCCATACCTTTGAAGAGCATCATTTCAATTTTGAACATGTTATGTTTGAGATGCTCATAAAACACAAAGTTGAAATGATGAGGGAAATAAATCTGAGTAGAAATTTGAAAAATTTTGTAGCCATCACTCATCAAAGTTAAATGAAAAGAGTTGGGAAAGGTGAGTGAGATTGTAAAGATTGAAAGGGAGAGAGCATACAATTGGAAGGGCAACAAGCCTAGCCAGGGAATAACTCTCTAATACTATAAATGTCAATATTTGCTAGAGAAGATGGATCTTCTTAAAAGATTGAAATTGAGGAACCGAAGTGGAAGGATAAATGTCAGAAGATTGTGAAGTCAGGGGAGCCAAAGGAAGAGAGTGTTTCTGAAAGAAAAATATAATTCTCTGTCCAATGCTCCTAATAGGTCAAGTAAGAAGGGATTAAAAGTATGAAGGGGATTAAAGGAAAACTTTCTTTTAAACATGGAAGTTAATCTCCCACCTTCTTTATTGATCTGTACTTACAACCAAAATTCCACTAAACTAAAAGAAATTCTAAGATGCATATACTCACAAAGAGAGAGAAAATTGAAGAGAAGACACCAGGAGATAAGAGATTTCAACAAATTTTAAGAAGACAGGGAAAGAAGATGTAGTTTATATTCACCTATATAAAAAGTACATTGTCAGTTACATTATAAAGCACCCACAAAGGGATGTAAAAATTGATTTGCTTCATAGTCTTCCTTAGAGTCTTGGAGACAACAGGTACCAGACAAAGAACTGAGGAGACTTAGTACTGAAAATAGAAAAATCGACTTAAATCCTTATTTACAAAACTGCATAGCTCTTCCCAGTGAATTTAAGGTCTTTCTTCATCGCCAAAGAATTCAGAGACGAAGTGATAGGTAAGAATCAGGTTTATTTAGATAGAAACACACTCCACAGACAGAGTGTGAGCCATCTTGGAAGGCAAGAGGCAAGAGGCCTCAAAATATGGCATGGTTAGTTTTTATGGGCTGCATATTTCATAGGCTAATGAGTGGGAGGATTATTCCAATTATTTTGGGGAAGGGGCAGAGATTTCCAGGAAATGGGCTACCACCCACTTTTTGGCCTTTTATAGTCAGCCTTGGAACTGTCATGGCACCTGTGGGAGTGTCATTTAGCATGCTAATGTATTACAATGAGTGAATAATTATGCTCAAGGTCCACTGGAAGTTGAATCTTCCGCCATCTTGTACCTAGTTGGTTCTCACTAGTTTTCATCATGTACTATGGCTATGTCATTCTTTTAAAGGTTGTGCACTGCCTCCTTCCCTCCTGTTTCATAGCTATGCCTCAGGCTGAAGATCAGAATATTCTTTGTCTTGCTGCCAATCGTCCTGCAGTGATACCTATTATGCATACAAAGCTTCCAATTAGTTCTTTAGAGAGTCACTCTTCAATATTGAAGGACAGCCAGGGATCACCAGATATTTGTGGAAGACCCCTATCATGAAAAATAAAGACCAAAAGAAACAAACAGAAAATGGAACTCAGAAAAAATACAAGGAGCAGGGGGAAAAGGCAAAAAAAAAAAGTCTATAGCTAATATCTTCTTAGAGAAATGAAATGATATGGCACCCTGAAATATAATCATGATACTGTTAAAAAGGAGCATGCATTTAGGAAGCAATTTTTGAACAATAAAAATATGTTATCTAATAAAAGATAATACAGGAGATGTATTTAGAAGATGAAGTTGAGAAAATCTTCCAGAAAATAAAATAAAAAAACAAAGACATGGAAATTACAAGAGAAAAAATAATTAAATTACTGGACATTTCCTACATTCAACTAATCAGAATTACAGGAAAAGAAAATAGAAACAATGAAGAGGAGGAGAAAATCATCAATTAAATAATAACAGAAAATTTAACATAATTTTACGATAAATGCTTCCGAAGTGAAAGGGCCCATCTAGCACCCAGTACAATGGATAAAAACACATCAAAGTACATTGTCATGAAATTTCAAAAGACTAAGAATAAAAGTTCTAAAATATTTTGGGAGAGGGGAAGGTGGGCGTAAAACAGGATTTTGAATAGTAATAGAGCTGGATTTCCTGACAACAACCTTAAAAGCTAGAAAATAATACTTTAAAAATGCCTTTGAATTTATAAAGAAAATTATTTCTGACCTAGAAGTATATATCCAGCCAAACTTTCAATTGTTTGTGGGTGAAATGAAATCATGTTCGTATATGCAGAGGTCTCAAAAATGTTCCTACTGTAGATTCTTTCTCAGTAAGCTACTGGATGTTATATTTCACCATTGGATATCATAGTCCAGTAAGTCTAGAAAGAAGAGACATGGGGTCCAGGAAATAGGAATAAAACAGAAGGAAATATAAAATTCACAGAATGACAGTGAAGAGAAATTACAGGATGACACACACACACACACACACATATATATATATCAGGTCTAGAAAAGTAAAGTGACCACTCCAGACTGAAGCAGGAAGATATAGTGCTCCTGAAAGATTATTCCAGGGGGAAATACGACAGATTACACGTTTTTCACTATACCAAGAGAAGAGGAGATAGTCAGGAAATTGAATTAATGAAAGACACATAGACAAACCAAACAAAGAAAAGAAAAAAAAACACTTTTTAAAGAAACAATAAGAAGCAGAAGAAATAAAATGTGACTGAATTACAGTGATACTTATAGCTATAATAAAATAAGTACTATTAATTTAAAACAAAATTGCTATATATATTTTGGTTAGTTAGAAGTTCATAGAGACTTTGTTAGAAGAAAGGTAAACTACCATGTTACATACTAGATATCTGCAAGGGAAAAATCATGGAGTAGCACTACAATCAAGTTACTTAGAAATTTCAGATGGAAAAAAAGTTGAAAGCTATAATGTGTAGGGAGCATAAATCAGGAATGGAAGGAGTTCTGATTGAGAGACAGTCCATGAATCAGATACCAAAGTCATCAATGGGTTCTAGAGGTGGTAATGAATGATATGAGAAAGAGTAGAAAGATGTTACTACCAGGTAATGAGACCATCAGAGGAGCAGGGCTTTTTTTAGGATGAGAGAAGATTAATAATTTTTAGAGAGCAAGGGAGGATATCAATTCCACTTTCCAACCTTGAAGTGTTTAAGGTATGAGAAAATCAGCATGCTCCACTTTTAAAGGCTATAAGTGAACCATGTTTTAGTTGAGACTATGAAGGGGAGGAAGCCTTCAGTGGAGAGAATCAATGAAGTTATTGATCATGACATAAGGCACAATTTCAGAGTTCAGTGGGATTGAAGAAAAGAGAAGTTGGGTCAGGGGGAAAGCTCAGCACATTGTAAGAATGAGACAAGGGACTGAAAAGATGACCAGAAGAGCCTACTGTTTTGATCAACAAAAGGGAAAGCAGTCCTAAGTGAATTAAATTGCAAAAGTCTTAGTGGACAGTGGACACTCTGGCCAAATGGTTTAGGTCCAGGCCTGGATGTTCTCTTTTTTCTCTTCATAATAAAAAATTTGCAATTGCAGCAACAGATGGGTATCAAGAAATAGCTACAAGGTTCAGCACAAAAGGGTGAGTGCAAGGAACTGGGCAAAAACAACATATGAACAATTGATTCCTCACCTGTGAGTCATAGAGACAGACAGGATACACACCTTGAGTCAGCTCGACGGCATCACAGCTGGGTAGTCAATGTGGCGACTAGTGATAAATTAAAAACCTAGGAATTTTTCAAGACTTCTCCCTCTCCCCACAGCACCCCTTCCACCTCTCATCTAATCCATTACCCACACTTTGGCTTCTCCTTCTTAAATACCTTTCCAGTCTATCACTTCTCCCCATCCTCACTGCCACTATCATAGTCTGAGCCATCATCACTTACCTTTACAACTGCAATAACCTCAAAAAATATTTACTAGGTACCTAATATATGTCATATATTTATTAGATGCATTTACTGGCTGCTTGATACATGCTAGATCCCATGTAGAGACCAACCTACAATCAGGGCTTTCAAGGAAAGTCGAGTAAAATAAAAGTTACAAAACCTTGTGATTCAAGCTCCCAGAAATGAGAAGTGTAGGAGTTCAAGAGATAGAAAGTAATGGAGAGGAAAGACCATCTTCTTAATGTTTTTAGTTAAACCTTCTAAAGATTACCATGTTCTTATAACCTTCTATAAGAGCTGACTCATGAACCTGTCCCAAAATATAATTTTATTAATTTCATAAGTAAAAGAAGGAATTTCATAAGTAAAAGTAAAAATGGCTTTGGGCTGAACTCTCAACATCTCTTAAGCATACTGTATTCATTTGCCTCCAAATTTGATTTAATCTAAGCCATTGCAAAACAAAATGCTATATTATTTTTGTGAACTATTATTACTTTCTCTTTCGGCAATAGGTTTATGCTGATAAGTAAAAACAAATCAATGAATAAAATGCAAGTTTCAAATTGATGCTCATTCAGTACTATTTCTGCAGATGGCAAACTGTGTACTGTTATTGTGAATTCAAAGATGAATAAGACAAGATCCTCTCCTTCAAGAACTCACCCAGTACACAAGGAAATAGTACACGTAATTAGGAAGCAATATGATTAGTGCCCTGGGAGCTCAGAGGAAGACGCTATTCATTTATCCTGGGGAGACATTCACAGAGATAGTGACATTTTAGTTAGAATGAGCAATTTTTCAAGCAAATTATCAGTATATGTTGGTGGTTGGGGAGAGAGTCCCAAATGTATCCATCTATTCATTCATGAACTGATTTGTTCATTTTACGTTTGTTATTGAATATCTACTATATGTCAAGAACGGATACAAATGTAAAAATGAACAAAACACAGTTTCTACCCTCAATAGCCTTGCAGTCTAGGGAAAGAATAACATGAAAAACAGTAACTTTAATAAAGTGTTATAGATGCCATGATACCAATTTTGTGCAAGATTTCATGGCATTTGGTCATTTTAACCTAGAGAAAGACATGCCAGGATGTCACAGAAATTTCTGCCATGATTTTTTCTCCCATTAAAATAAAAGGATTCATAGGCACAGATTCTTATTCTGAAGTGAATAACCAATACAACTGTAGCTCCAACAGGAGCTTTGTTCAATTCATCTCTCTATCCCCAGTACCTAGTTCAATGTTTGGAGCATATTAGTTATTTAATAAATAATTATTGATTAATGGAACAAATTTGAGTCAAAAAGAGGATATCATAAACCTTATGGGTAAAACTTGACTATTTCACAGAAATGAGAGAAATGTGTTTTTTTCCAACAAATTCTGGAGGTTTCTGTTCTGCACTGCAATTTGTATAAAATTTTAAAAAATCATATTATAGTTCCATGTTTCAAGTGTGAGTGTAAGCATTGCACTAAGTCAGGATTGTATTCTGGCCCAGTTCTGCCATTCCCAAACTGTGTGATGATGGGATTCTGACCCTTTCTGAATCCATTTCTTTATTTGTTAAACGGGAATAAAAACATGTCTTTACATACCTTGGAGAGCTGTTTAAGGATTAAACGATCTACTGCATGTGCATGTCTTATGTAAACTTTTTAAAGGCATTATATAATTATAAAATATACAACATAAGTAAATTTCTAAGCTTTAAATATTATAAGAATGCCTTCCAAAGGCAGGTGGTTAAGCAGGTGGTTTTTTTTCTGTTTTTCTCTAGTGCAGTGCCTGGAGATGACCACCAAGCGGAAAATCATCGGCCGTCTGGTGCCGTGCCGATGTTTCCGAGGTGAAGAAGAAATCATCTCAGTTTTAGATTACTCCCACTGCAGCCTTCAGCAGGTGCCAAAGGAGGTCTTTAACTTTGAACGGACATTAGAGGAACTTTACCTAGATGCCAATCAAATTGAAGAGCTACCAAAGGTAATTTTTGACAACCTAAAATATGTACTTCAAATGAGTATTTCATAACTCCAGAGACTTGGCATAATGATAACGCTAACTACAGCCTTCTATCTAGGTAATTGACAAATCATTCAAATTAATATAACTTTTCCCAATATTCTCATTACCTTTTAATGCGACTCCATTTGCAACTTCATGTAACATGCCAATAACCAACTGAGCTCCATTGAAATCATCATTTTATGTAATATGCCTTTTTATTTTAACTTAAGATGATCTCCAAGAAAATAACAGGTTGGTGGGTTGAGATCAATAGCTTATGTTTAGAAAAGAAAGGGAAAAGGTGGTACTCTCTATTCCAGAACTGAAAATTTGTATGTTGTATGTTAAGGTGACATTGTTTTAAAGCCTTGAATTATATGTTATAAGTCTAAGAAATGCTTTTACATACACACACACACACACACACACACACACACACACACACACAAAGAGTCAAGTATACTATTATAAAAAACATCCTGTTATTTCTAGAATTTGAAATCTTTGGTTATTACAAACATCACTGAATTTATATGGCATGCAGCTTATAAATATAGTGTAGCTAAAATTTTTTAACTAATGTCAAACTTTACACACACATACACACACACTGCCATTATGACGTTGTGCTATGCAAAGAAAATGTCTCCTATGACCAGAAAACATTGGAGAGATTAGCTAAAGCGGACTAAGGCCACACAGCAGAAGGTTCAAAATCTAAATCATTGGATCCTATTGTTCACCTAAATAAGTGACTCAGATTAAGTAGCTGGAATGGCATTCACCCGTGAAGAACTTAATGGCTAAGAGGGGGAAAATGTCATGCAATACATTTCCATTGCTTACGCTAAAAAAAATGCATGTTAAATATCCAAGAACCAGAAAAAAAAAATCTCCCATCATAAAAACTAACTTAATATCAAAAGCAGAGTAAAATGTTCTGATCAAAAGGATTTTTGAATAATTGTTTTCATTTAGGATGATGGATTACGGAGTTTATATAACACTTCAGAGACAGGAACTATTTCATGTGTACTTCAAAACCCATATCCTTCATTTTTGGCAACCTATGTGTATAGTGTCACCTTGAATCTTTGCCCAGGAGGGCTGAGTCAGGCCTAAAAAAATTTTGGTCATATGGATTAACATCCAGATTGCACATAAGTGGAGGCTGGACTGAAATGGGCTGTGTCTTCCACCAGGCTATGAACTACCTGAGGGTAGAGGGAAAGATCTTATTCATCTTAGATGAATCTTTCATTCTTATTCATCTTTGCCTCCCTGTACGGGAGGATACATGGTGACTTTCACATAATGGATACTCGATCTATGTGCTGTCACTGCTAGATGAAACAATGCAGAGAACTTCATGTACTACAGGACTTGATCAGTAAGACTGTATAAGGTTAAGCAATTCATAAATGTGGCATTTAGCTCTAATTTAAGAAATTAAGCACAAAGTTTTGGGTTTTTTTTAGGTCAGGTCAATCTAGAATTGCCAGATGAAATAAAGGACATCCAGTAGAGTTTAAATTTTAAACTAAAAAAAAACAGGCCATTTTTCAGTATAATTCTATCCCAAATATTACATTGGATATACTTATACTAAAACACAGAACAGTTTGTTATTTCTTTGAAATTACAATTTAACTGGGCATTTTATATTTTTATTTACTAAATCTGGCAGCCCTAAGGCAATCCAGCGATTTAAAATCGTTTTCTAGACGCATGCAACAGAGTCTGTAAGACAAATAGTAAAAACATGGTTAATTAATCGAGTACATACTCATTTAATATCTACTCTGCTACACAGTATTTGAAGCTTTAGGGGGGTTATAATAGAAGTAAATCTCAACCCTTGCTCTCAAGGATCTGACAACCTAATCACAGAGAAAACTGAAGCCTTAGAGGTGAATACACAATAAAGTATAATCAGAGCCAAAGAACCAAATCCTGTGGTAGAGCTTATGTATAGAGAAGAGTTCCACTCTTGGAGGGGATGGGGAAGGGCCTGACCAAAAAGCACAGATGCAAAAACCAAGATGGAATATACGTAGAGGGGGAGGAGAGGAGCAGCAAAGTTGTGAAGAGTCTGCAGCTGCAGGTGCAAGTGGGCAAGTGCTGACATATGTAGGTAGAGTAGGGAGAGCAGAGGGAACCCAGATTATGAAAGGTCTTGAGAGTCACACAGCATTGTTTGACTTGATGCATCAGGCAGAAAATGCCATTGGAGAGTTTTACGTATCAAGTCGGTCACTAGGGGCTTAATGAAGAGAGCTTGGATTAACAATAAGTAAAAATAATACAGGTGAACCAAGGATTTAATAACACTTTTGCAATGTATTAGAATTCAGGAGAAATAATTATCTTTTGTTATTGGTATGCTTTATGTATTTCAAAGACCTTTCACATAATCTCTCAAGGTTTCTTTGACTCCCAAGGTTCAATATTATTAGTTTCCTAAAACAGCCCTGTAAGTTCCTTTCTTCTAAAGTATCTGATATTGAGATATGATCTAAATTATCTGACTTTGAGATTTGATTATAATAATACATGGATATATTTGTGCATTATTAGAAAAATAGGTACATTAAGAAACAAAAGGACTGACATATCAATTAGGGCTCATTATGTGTGTTTCAAGTAATACAAAACCCAATCCAAACTGATTTAAACAAGAAATAGGCTTGATTGGCTCACATAAGTGGAAAATGCATCTCAGAACAAGCTCCAGACTTGGTATGTTTCTATTTGCTTTGTGCGGGATCAGCTTTATTCTGAGGCTGGCTTTCTCTCATGCGGCAGAATGGCTAGAACTGTTCTAGTGTTCACGTCCACAGCACCCCAAATTAGACATTTTTGGCTTCTGAAAACTCTTTCTTTTTCTGAGAAGGACAAGAAGTGTCTCCCCCAGAATTCTTCAGTTAACTTGTCCTTAGGTCTCATTGACCTTAATTGTGTCACATGTTCATTGTTGATCCAGTCCATTTGCTATGGGATCCACTATGTCAAGAAAAGTGAGATTACTCTGATAGGGTTAAACAATGATGGGCCACCTCTGTGGAGTTGTGGTTACTGGCAGCAACACAAGGAAATGAGGTGGAAGAACTGTTGGAGAGATTACCACAATGTACACTACAAACAAAATGCTATAAAATCGCTGTTTTACGAGGAAAAGTTCCTCTTAATCAAAGTTTGTAAGGACTTGTAGGCAAAGTATTGAGCCCTTAGGGGATTGAAACCTTTCAAAGTTAGATTAAATAAAGTATTTTTTGTCTGCCATCTTATTTTACTGTTTTCTTGGTATTATTTTGACATTATTACCATTGTGATTTCAGATTTATTGAGTAATGAGATAACCATTTGTATTCTTGCTATTACATTCCGGCAAGAATTACCTTTTACACATTTAAAAAATTATTTTCGTTCAGATATTTTATACTGAGAATGTTCTAGCTGGCCAAGAGTCTGTACTATACATTCTTATAAAGCAGGTAGATAACAGAGTCAAGGTTAATGGCATTAGGAAAAGAATGTCAAGAGTGTGTCAGAAAAGATGCAAAAAATAGATATGAAAGAACAGGTAGTGTTTTGATTAGGAATAGTTCAATCTGTGTTGCTTAATTTTTTGTAGTAAAAGGTAAAAATACAAAATAACATGCCTTTCACACAGTGATAGAAATCCACACAGCTTATAATTTAGTACTGCTTTGCTTGTTATTTGGAACTGGAAACTTAAAATTATAGACAGAGTAAGAGATGATCACAGATGTATATTATATATGAAGTAATAGAGTGGGAAGACAAATGTGAAAAAAAAAAGCAATAAAGAGAAAACCTACAGAGAAACTTCTTGAAACTGAAGAGGAACTTTAAAAAAGATTAAAGAAATAATTTTGGTAAAGTCAATATGTGACCAAAATTGAAAGATACAGAGTGAATTTGGTAGAAGAGGTTAATTTATCCATATATAAAAGAGGACGGGACTAAATCTGCAGTACTGTACTTACAAAGTTTTCCCCATATAAACTATCCAGAAGTATTTTAGAGATTAAGAACCTAGGCTTTGGACTCAGACAAACCTGGGATTAGATCCTAGCACTGCTAATTGGTCGGGAAGGTATTTTATTTTCTGAAAGCCTCAGTTTCTTCAGAAACTGGGAGAAACTGTTTAGCTGGGAAAATAATATCATCAACTCCTGGGATTAGACAGATAGATAGATAAATACATAGGTAGATACATAGGAGGGTAGGGTACTTGGTGTGATAATGTTTGTGGAGTACCTGGAATAGAAAAAAATCAATAATTTGTGTTTATCATTCTCCTACCACAGATAAAGGGAATTTTCCATGTTAATTACCCTGGGTACGATAGTAAGATTTTGTAACATTTCAAGATAGTGCTGGGTATTGACTCTCCAGCAAAATATGTTGTGGCATGATGTCATTTCTAACTGAAATCTCCAAAGACAGCTTCTAGAAAAACAATCCTCTGCCCATAGTGGGTGATAGGTTACTGACCCAAACAGCTACACCTGCACATTTGTGAGGGCTAATACCACCACTTCCCCAGAGAATTTCCTTGATTCACAGAATCACGTTATGTCATTTTTGAGTAAATGCAACTTTGGAAATTATTTTATTTAAGCCCTCAATTATTATAATAAGCAAATCAAGGCCAGAAAAGTTAATTAACTTATCTTAGGCCACATGGGATATTAAATTCCTATCCAAAACTAAAACCAAAGACTATGTGTTAGTTAGGATAGAATAGATTATGCTACAGTAACAAGTCAAAATGTATCACTAAAGTTTTGCTTTGTGCCCCATGAGTGTTGGCAGGGACCACTGCTTTCCAAGAACCTATAGCTAGTAACTAGTCCAACTTTCCCCTCAGTGCAGAAATGTCTACCTCTTATTTCTATTATAATAGTCATCCAACCTCTTCATGAACCTTTCTATTATGGAAGAAGTCAATCAATTAAGAAGTAGACCATTGTATTATTGGAAAGTTCTGATTGTTAGAAAGTTCTACAGTATGTTAATGGTGTAGATCCATTCACCTATCTATCCATCTAAAACTTGGCTGGGCACTCAAGAGTTCTACTAAGATTATTAGGGCCTGCCTTCCCTGGACGAGGATTATGCTTCTGGCATTACTGCCTTGATCCTTAAAATATTTTAAAGGAATTCATAGAGTTCCTTAGAGTTCTGTTTTCCAAGACAAGTTTCCAAGTTCCTTAGACGGCTTTTCAAGGACATGCTTCCCAGATGCTTCATCATCTTAACAATATTACATCTAGTGTAGAATATTGTCAGTGAGCTAAGAGATGCTAGAAATAAAAAGCACCTCCATATCTGCAGTTGTTTCTTCTGGGAAGAAGACAGACATTGAGAAGCCAGGTGCCAGGCAAGGGCTACTGAAAAACACTTGCATGGTGCTCACGATTCTGTGTTGGCCACTCATGCAGGACTGTATAGCTAAGACATTGATCATCCAATATAAAGCAGACAAAAATTTATCAAAGAGGGATACTTTAGACTGGTGAAAATTTTATCATGGCATGGATCCAGTCGTTGGCCATGAAATGGAAGAAATCCCCACGGACCCTTAAGAAAATAAATGAGCGACAAAAACACACCTGAATCATTTGCCAGCAGCCAGCAGGTAAAATAGAGCTCCAAGTTAATGACCAATGACGGGTTCTGACAACTATGTTGGAGCTGTTTGTGCCGAGCCTACACATAAGAGCCAAGCAAGCTCTCCACTCAGAGATTTGGTCCCCACTCTTTCCTCTGCTAGCGCTGCTCTTCTACATGGCTTGCTGCTTCATTTCCTTCAGGTCTTTGCTCAAGTATCACCTTCCTAGAGAAGCTTTACCCATTATCTTACACAAAGTAACAATGCCCACCACTGCCACTTACCCCCCCAACAAAACTTTAGGCTTAATTATATCTCTAGAAGATTTCGAGTACAATTCAATAGTGTTAACCAGTAATAAGATACTGCGAAATAAGTTTTCATTGTTATAAAACATCAGCATAGCTCCCTCTGAAACAATGTGTATTATTTTGCAGAGTAAGACCTCTGACAGTGACCAGAGGTAAGGAAGGACAGGAAATGTGGGCACATACCTGCAGAGAACAGAGAAAATCAAACTCTCTCATTTAATTTTTTTTTTTTTCTCTTAACTTTTGATGCTGATTCTTGGGGTTGAAGTGAGGTGAGATAATTTTTGTGGCTCCTCCATAATCCACTACTTAATATAGTACACTCTGCATTTTTTTCTTACTCCCAAACTCTAAGTACTTTATCCACATAAAATAGAGCTTCGACATAATATTTTCCCAAGTTAAGGAATGTGCTCTTTGACTCTAGAAGCAGTCAAAGAAGGGATGTCAAAGAACATACTTTTACATGTATGGTGGTAAAGGGTGGAAAAAGCCCTCTAAGATTCCTTTCATACTTAACATTTTGTGATTCACTCATCTGAGATTCATTTTAAATAGATAAAAATGATGAACAATATAAGGAAGGATTCTGACAAACAGAGTAGTGACTGTAGTTACTGGTTATTATCACAGAAGTATTACAGTAAATGTAAGTTCTGAAGAGAGAAGACCTAGGTTTAACACAAGTTCTGACACAACCACATAATGTGACTTCAGACATCTTACTTAACCCCTTTGAACCTTAGCTTCCTCTTCTGCATTAGATTTATTTCTGCCCATCTCCTAGGATTACAGTGAGCACCAAATAATATAAAGTACATGAAAGCCCTATAAAAACGGCAAAGTGATATATAACTCTTGAGCTAAGAGAAATAGCTTATTTTGATAAGAAAGGGCATATGTTTAATGAAGTTGATTGACTTCTTTAACATAAATTTAGACAAATACAGTACTACAATAACAAAAAAATGTTAATTGGTCAACAAATGGCTATGATTTACTATTTAATATGGATTTACAGTTGTATCAGTTTTTGTTTTGATTTTTGTTTTTTTATTATAGGCCATAAAAAGGTATGGTAAAGATGAACATGTATTCAAAATATATCTCAGGCTCAAAATCAGTAAGAGCCTGAAGACCTTTACATGAAAAAAAAAGGGTAGAAACCAAGAGAGCTCTGAGTTGCTGCACAGAATTCGCAGCACAATGACAGTACGGACCACACACTGCTGCTCTTGTGAGGAGTGTACCTCCAAACACCCCCATGTAACCATGACATTTATTCAAGATTCAAATTCCAGATGCCTCCCAAAATATTATTATACAGTTAAGGATGCTCTTAAAAAGAAGGTTGAGGTTCTAATGAAAAAAGGGAAATGGATTCCAGACAAGCCAAAAAAAACCAAAGTGTCCTCCCATATTCTACACATCATATATCTGCAATTTTATTGATTCTTTCTCCTTTTAATTCACTGATGTCTGCTACTTAGAATTTGGGAGCCTGAAGCCATGTTTTTCTTACATCTTTAAATAAAATTGTTTGAAATCAAGGACACTTGCTTATTTTGTGAGAAGTCTAATGACATCAAAGGAGCCAGAGAAGAAATATTTTAGGGGGACAAATTCTGAGTTGCTTGTTCATAATTATGATTTGTTTATCAAAGCTTGAATGATCATTGATTATTTTTTTCTTCTACTCAAGAGGAATCTTTCAAGTAAAAGAAACTACTTGAATCACTATAGTTGCTGATTAAACAATTGTCATGTGTAAAAAATATGAAAAGCTTTGCTCTAGATTAAACATGGGCTAAATTTGCAAATGTAGAATATAAAAGCTGCCACTTCTTTAATAAAGTTGCCTCATTTTTAAAAACAAATTTTACATTAACAGGTAATTCCTTAAGTGTTTGTCTTGTAGAAACAGAATTGTCTATAACCATGGCATGTTACATAAGTAGCTCCACATATATCTATGGAGGGCTCTCTGAAGATCCAATAAAGGTGAAAAGAATGACCTCTTCCAACTCTCTCACTCCCTCAAAAGTGTTCAGTGTGCATAGTGTGAATTTAGTCTGTCCTCCAGCGCCAAAGGTATAGAATTCATCTGAATATGATAAAAACCATGTCCAAAATAAAACTGTCACATGAGTGATGCATAAATAATCAAAATCTGACTCTGTTTAATCTCTTGCCTGAAACATCTTTATCCAAATCTGTTCTTTTATTGCAATCATTTTGGCATTCAAATGCGTAGGTTTGTTTTTTTTTTTCAATAAATAAATAATGTAGATGGCCTCTCTAGGGGCCCAAAGGAAAGTAAGATGAAGGACACATTTGTCAAAAACATTGTTTATATGTGGAAAATTTTAGATATTTTTTTCTTACTCAGATTTCTATTTTTGTTTACAATGTTTTATTGTTTCAAAAGTTTATAGTATCAACAACTCTTTATTATGTGTGTCAGTGAGAAACTGGGACTTCTGTAGTAGCCCAGTTTTTGAACTGTTTTATCTTCCAGCTAAAGACTTACTCATCCCATCATTTATTGCTAACCTTTACCCAAATATCAAATCTCGCTGAAATTTCAATGAGAATGAAACTCATTTGCTGATTTTTACTACCAGTTTTTGGGAAATTATATAAAAAACAAATTTTAGGTAAAATATATCCATTGATTTGCTCACTCATTCAGCAAACCTTTCTTGAGTATCAAATATGTGTAGACAACTCTTCTAGAGCCGGAGATACATTACTGAGCAAGACCAACAACTTCCTGTTCTCACAAAAGTTACATTGCTGCAAAAAAGGAATGAAAATAATATTTAAGAGAAAATGTTAGATAATGGCAAGTATCATGATGAAATTAAAGCAGGGAAATTTCTGAGAGACTACTTTAGGTTGAGAGGACAGTAAATGCCTCTCTAAGGAGTGACATTTTATGTTGTGCTTTGGATGATAGGGGGAATCAACCATGCAGATCTGAGATAGAGCATTCCAGGCAGAGGAAATACTCTAGGGTAGGAATAAGTGAGGCATGTTCAAAGAACAGAAAGAAGATGGATGTGTAATGACTGAAGAGAAAGCTGTATAAGGTGCAGTAGGAGATGTAGATAGACAGTGGGGCTAAATCCTGTAAGTTCAAGCAAGCCAGGAAAGGGCTTAAGATTTTATCCAAAGTGAGATAGGGGGCCACTGAAGAATTTTTTTAATGGTGATATTAAATAACTTATATATATTTTTAAAAATACCACTTTGGGTGCAATGTGGGAATACATTGTGGTAAGTTAAGAGTGGAAGCAAGGAGATTAGAGGCTACAGTAGTTATTTGGGTGAGAAGTTGGTAGTTTCAACTAGATTGGTGGTAGTGAAGAAAATAGAAGCATGCTCTGTAGGTAAATTTAATGGGATTTGCTATTAGAATGGATTTGGGAGATAGGAGATTAAAGCCTGAAAAGGGATTTAGAAAGAGTTGCCATTGATAAATTAGGAAAACAAGGAGAGAAAGAGTTGCTATGGATATTGGAGGAACCCATGTGCTGTTGTCATGGAAGCTAAGAACAGAGATGTTTTAAGAGAAGAAATTGACTTAGATCAGAAGAGGTACCATTGTATTTGCTAGTATAGAAGTAATTGGTGACCTTGATAGGAGTAGTTGGGTGGAAACCCAATGAAGTGGCTTGAAGAGACAATGGTGGATATATATATATATATGATATATACATCTCTCTTAAGAGGTTTTGCTGAGAGAAAGCAGAGAAATGAGACAAGCTAGAGAGAAGTTTGAGGTCAAAATAAGCTTTTGTTTATTTGTTTTTTAAGATCAATGACATTAAAGCATATTTGTACACTAATGAGAATAAATTAGAAGAAAGGGGGGAGAAACTAAATGAAGGAAATTGATGGGATAATTATATGAGCAAAGTCCTGAAGGCAAAAGGACACAGGATTCACAGAATGCATGAAGGGGTCGCCTTTGAGAGGAACAGGCACATTTCATCCATTTTAATAAGAGAGAAGAAAGAAAATATGGGTACAGATGATGATGGTTGGTAGGACTTAAGGGACATGATGGATATTGAAATTTAATTCAAATGATAGTGGTCTCAATATGTTAAAGAAATACTGGAATCAGTGAGCCAAGAAGATGGCAAGTGGCAATCCTACTGTGAGCTGAGAGCATGGGAGAATGAGGTATGTGAAGCTTAGGGTTACAGAGGAATATAATCTACAAAGGAATTAAGGTTCTTAAGTATATAAATTACCTATATTTTGTGAAGTTTTTCCTTGAAGTGGCAGGTAGTTGAGAAACAGATGCAAAAGCCAAGTTCCTCTAAACTCATATTAGCTCACATGCCTGGACCAGTGTATTAGCAGTAGAAAAGGAAAAGAAGACAGATGGAAGAGGTAAGAAAAGAGCAGAAGACAGGAAATTCAACATTTATTGAGCATGTACTCTGTGCTAGGCACTTCATATGAAGTAGCTCTTTTGTCCTTAGAGCAACTCTGACAAATAAGTTTCGTTATCCTAATTTTAAGTCCAAGGACACTGAAGCACAATGAGTTTAAAAGAATTTACCAAATGTTATACAAGTAGAAAATGGCAAAGTCCATAGAATAGAAACTATGGACTAGCAATAGAATGTTACTCCAAATCCCATGTCCTTTCCATTTGACTGATCTGAAAGAAGACCTTCCTTCTAGAATTTAGCATTTGTCTAGACTGGAGGATAAACAAGAAGGAGGAATCAAGGATGATATGATTTTCAAACTAGAGAACTGATACAATTAAAATGATATTAAAAATGATATTATTAAAAATATATTGGAAGGGTCTATTGTGTACAAAAACATGACAAATTCTGCTTTAGGTGCAAAATGTGAGCTATCAGCCGAGCATTCTCACAAAGACCCCAAAAGATGCTGAGAGATCTCAAACTGAGCCTCATCAGAGCAGGGCTGGCAATACAAACCTGTCTTTCAACCAGAGATCAGAAACAAGCAGCCATGTTTTGTTTGGCCTATTTTTGAAAATGAGCTGTAGCCAACTTGTAAAATACCAACTTTTACAAAAAAAAGTCCAGATTCCTGGCCTCTATTTTTAAAAAAAAGAAAAAAAAGGAAGATCTGGTGGTGTCCATATGCTCAGTTGGTAGCAGTTAGGTGGGACTTAGTGTCTCATATCAATGGGCTCTTTTGATGGAGCAGATCTAGTTTGCCACAGATCCCACTCAGGCTGCCCCCAACAATGAAGTTACCCATCTAGGTCCTATAGGAAATTGAGTTTGCAACCGAGTATGTATATTCATTAATTTCCTCATGAAAAAATACTTACTATGTGCCAGATACTTGCTAGTCACTGGGAAAATAATGACTGAATGGATTTAGGTACTCTTTAGCAAGAAAAACAGACATTGAACAAGTAATTGCATCAAGTATGTTGCATGCTGTCTACTATGATGGGTGGGAAACAATGGGTGTTTTGGAAACATTCAGTGGAGCTCCCCCTGAGGAATATCATTGCAACTAAGACACAGATAAGTAAGAAACTGTAGGTTAAGTATTGCTTAAATATGTAGTGCAAAAGAGACAATGGGAGAAATGAGGCTGGAGAAATTGTAAAGGCCTTCCATGCTAAGACATGGAGTTTGAATTTTATACTGAAATTTGTGGAAATTCATTTAAAGTTTTATCTGGGTAGCAGCAAGATCAGATATATATTTTAGAAAGATAGTTCTAGCTGCACTAAGAATAGACATGAAAGGTTAAGCCCAGAGGCAAGGAGCCCAGTTAGGCAGAGCTTGTAGGAATCTGAGAGGTGATGGTGGCCTGGCCCAGGGTAGTGACCCTAAAGATTACACAATGGACACAGAATGGAGAGGATTTGGGGATGCAGAATTTACTGGGTTTGGTCATCTGTTTGATATCTTGATTTCTGGGTAAGGAGAAAAATGAGTCACAGGTGACTCCCAGGTTTCTACTAGAGGATGTGAGAGTGAACCAAAAGAAGGAAGATATGAGATCCAGGAAACCAGGGCCCAATTCAGTGGAGTAGCAAATGAGTATCTGTGGAAGCCATGTGTGCATCACAGTGACAGAGCTATCTGCCCATACTGGAGCTGGCTATACTGGGTGCAGGAGTGAGGTCCTCCAGAATAAAATGTGGGCCTAGCAAAATCTGATGTGCTTTAGCATTTTGAAATATTACTGTTGGGCATTTGACAGAGCTGCTGGAGCATCTGGAAACAATTAAAGATATATGCATAGAAAACCAAGCAAATAAAAAGTGAAGAAGCTTCAGGGGGAAAAAATTTTATGAGTAAAAAACAAACACAATGTACAAACAAACATTACTGATTTAACCAAAAATTCAGATGTGAGTGTACTGAGAAGATGAAGAAAAAGAGAGTGATGGTGGTTGTGGTGGTGCAAAGTGATATGACTTTTCAGCTGAAATATATGAAATAAATAGGCAATGTCTGCAATTGATAACCAAGAAGTAAAAACGCATGTGTGTTCTCTAGAAATATAGACGAAAATACAAGAAATAGTATCTTAAACAGTTTAAAGCAACTACCTTTATAGGAGGAATGATAAGATGCAAATGATAAGATGCAATGAATTGATATAATGCTTTTATAAAAATAAAAATTAATTTCAAAATAATAAAAAGAAAAATAAGAGAATTGAGCTGGAATAGAAGAAGCACCAGGGGTTAACCTTTTGGTAGCATTGACCAAATCTGACCATATTATGGTACTTTCTTTTGAAAATAAGACACATTAGTAAATGTGAATGTCTGATGCTCAAGTAAATTGTAAGGTATCATTTGAGCAAATTAAATGACATAAAAAATGAAAATGTAAATTTATAAAGGAGGGTCAGTATCTGCTATCTATTCTTTTCAATTGTTCTTATAATAGTTAACTGATTAATACAGGTTTTAGTGTTATTCATTTCCCAGCTCCGTCTTTAGTATATGAAGTGGTTCTACATCAGAGAGAGCATTCTACTAATGCAGCAATTTGGACTCCCAGAATGAAACCGGCCTTTAGGAAATTGATGGAGGATTATTTCTCTAGTGTATTTTTTAAGTGTTTTTTTTTTCTAAATTTGTTTCATTTTTATTTTCTTGGTTTTCTATATATTGATCCTCTAAACTTCTAGAGAAATAATTTCTCTAGAGTGTTTATGAGGTTTTGAACAATTTCATGATCCAATTCTTGACCAGGGACTCCTGGGAAGTCAGGCTATTCTCAACTTGATATAGAAACATGGGATTATGTCAGTGTGATTACAATGAAGTTGACCTAACATAAAACTGACCTATAGTAATATGTACAAATCAACATGTAAACATTTGCTTTCAAAAATTAGTATAGATATGTTAGCATCTACTATAGCATACATGTATATTTTTCTAGGTTGACAATTAAGTAAAAGATTTCTAAGAGAGAAAAGTATATATGTTATGGAATCAAACACAAAATTCATCTGAATTACGAAGACAAAAAGTTGTTTTGGTTGTATTCTGTTGTTAGAGGTGCTGAGGTAGACTGTGAAGAGGCCCTTGACTAGACTCCATAGATAGTGAACAGTCAGGTGCTGAGCGGTGATGGAAAAGAAGAGAAGCCAAGAATATGAATAATGTAAGCTCACAGTTTTTGCCTGCTGGATGGTATATTTAACTTCAAAGGTCAGCTCCAAAATTTCACTAGAACTCTAGTTGCTGAGATGAAGAGCAATTAGCAGTGAAATGTCTGGTGTAGTGGAAAGCTGTAGAGGTTTAGAATCAGGCAGATTTAAATTTGAATTTGAATTTGGGGAAGGTTTTCAATCTCAGTTTCTCCCCCATCTAGGAGATACCATCTACCTTGTCGGACTGTTTTACCTACATCTTATTTTTGTTAGCTACTGACCTTCTGGTAATTTTTCTTCATTGTTACAGATTAAATAACATAACATATGTGAAGTGTGAGTATGGGGCCTGGCAAAGCATAAAACCTTCAACAAACGTTGGCAATTTTTATGAGCTGTAATACCATAAAGAAAACCAAAAAGTTGACTTTCTTCTATAAAATGAGAAATGATAGGATCACTTTACAGAAAGGAAGTTATTTTCTTTTCTAAATTAATAGTGATATAAAAAGAGAGAAAATCTTTTGCAGATATCTTTTTTTTCAAAATTTATGTGAAAATTAATTTTAACAAAATCCTAGAGATTTTATCCTTTCTATACAAAGGGATGGTTTGCTGTTTCTGTAATGAACCCAAAACAGCAATACATGAGTTGGAGCTTGACCAGAGATTACAGAAAATAACAATAGTCTCTCTCTCTCTTTAGAACCTTTTTGCTGCTTCTTGATTTCCCGGTAACAATGTAGCCTTGCTGTTGATTTTTCATTTTGGCATGTGTGTATACGTGTGCGTGCTACTTGACTGCCTAGAGAGTTTTCTGTTTTCTTTAAATTTGAAGTGGATGATAAACATTTGTTCTCTTTTTTTTTTTTTTTTTTTTGAGGTGGCAAAAAAGGTTAATTGTGTTGAATTTAAGTCCCATGGCTCTCAGTTGTCTCTTTTCTGTGTGGCAGTGGCCTTTAATAGGAATAAAGGTTCTCTTTCTTTGTCCTAAATAATTAAGAACTGACTGCATAAACGCTTGCATATACGTTCACCACGTGAATTTGCTCATTAACATTCACGGTGCCTGCGTCTTCACTGCCCGTGAAATGCTGCCATCAGCCTGCAGAGAAACTGCCTCCGGAGAACTGGAGCAGGACCAAGGCCAGCAGGGCGGGGCGTGGGGAGGTGCTGGCAGACAGAAGTGGCAACTCTGTTTAGAAGCACAGTCAGGGAACTGAGGGAGTGAAGGCTTCTAAGGAAGGAGTGATGACATTGTCAAATGGAATAGGGAGGCCAAGTTAGGCAAAAACTAGATAATCCATTAAATGGGGCAATAAAGTTTCATTTGTGGCTTTTACAATAACAGCTTCAGGGGAGAGGAGGAAGGAGCTTCTTGATTTCTCTAGGTTACCGCACTCATCCATCCTCACATGTTCAGCCACTGTACTGAAGACTCACAAATCTCTTGTGCCAGCTCAGCCCTACCCCTCAGTCCTCAGATTAAATGTGTGTTCTGGGCCTACTTGAATATTCACACAGAGCACGTCTGATTTCCCCCTAGAAGCCTGTCTCCTGTCCTATGTTCTCTGTTTCAGTTGGTGACTATCCATTCAGTCCCAGCGCCAGGACCCTGTCATTTTTACTCTTCCTACTTACTCACCTTCCACATCACATCAGTGGCCAAGTCCTATCACTTTTGCCACCTAAATATTTCCTGAATCTGCTTTCTCCACCCTATGAACAGAGGCTTTGTCAGGCCCTCATCATCTCTCAACAGACTAAAGAAACAGTCTCCTTCTTGATGATGTGTCTTAAACCTGATTTTCTTTTTCGCAATTTATTCTTCACACAGCCAACAGTGGTAGATCCAAATGTAAATATGACCAGGCTACCCCCAAGATTAAGCCTATTCCCTGTCTCCTCTCTAACTTGCAGGAAAAAACCACGCAACTGAGCAGGTAATGCTAATAGGAGGCCTCCCACGGTCCAGCTACAACTTGCCTCTCCAATCTCTTACTCTTGCTCTCACAGGAAGTGTTCCTGAAACACAAAGCTCTTTCTTGCCTCTAAGCTCATCCTGTTTTCTCTGCCTCACCTGCTACTTCAAGGTTCATCTCAGTTGTCACCTTCTCCTACAACCTTCATTCTTCACTCACTGGCATCGTTATTTAACTCTCCTCTGTGCCTACATATTACCATGTGTACAATTCTACAATTACACTCACCAAACCTGTTGTAGTTATTCATTCAAGACACATTTGCTGAATACCTACTCTACTCTGGGGAAATAAGACTGAAGAAGAAAGACACTAAAATATGGGACTATGTCTATTTAATCTTTGTTTCGACAGGAAACACAATGTTTGGTCAAAGTTAGGATCTCCCTGAATATTTGTTGCATAAAAAATTTGATTTTGCAAAAGTGGATTGTAGAAATATGTCCACAAGATTATACACAACCACAGGAGAGAGACAACGCATCTTGTTATGCTGGAGGGTCAAGGAAGTCGGCTTGGCAGAAACACATTGTTAAAGATAAGATTAGGGCACAGTCTAGTTGGGCTTTTTAAATGATAAATTGAGCCTTAGAGAAAATGTATGGAACTTGCTCAATAGCATGTCACCTGTTAACCATGAAATCAGAATTCAAATCTAGGTCTGTTTGCTTCCAAAGTTTATAACCTTTTCATTATGACTATAAGTGAAAAAAAGACTCCAGCTATACCATAAGCCATCTTCTCTTTGGTTTACTGACCTAGGCAGAGCTAGTCAGCACAGGTTAGGTTTTTAGTACCTAGAACTGATTAGGGCATAGAGATTAAAAATTAAAAAAAAATATATATATATATACCAGCTTACACTAATATCTATATATGTATATATACATATATATCAGCTTATACTAATATGAAGGTCTAAATTAATGCCATTCAACACAGTTGTTCACACACCATATTGATTACTCTCTAAAGACAAAGCCAATACTTTTATAAATGTTAATTAACCAAAATTTTTTTACCAACTAGTAGTTATTAAAAAAGCAAAAAAAGAAAATCCCAAAGGACACACATCACTTGTCTTAAGTACTATAGAGATAACAAGATTTTACCCCAAACTCTTAGCAGCCATTAAGCTATGTCAAAATTAAGAACATTTATAGAACGTTTATATCCAGCTTTTCACTCTTCCTATTTCTTTCCTGGTGTTATAAGCTTGTACCATCAAGTGAAGTAATCATGAATTATGTAAGTTAAAGAATATATTCATTTAAAAAATTGTAAATGAAAATTGTTATCAAGCAGGATGGGTAAGGCAAGGTGCTATGTCTTATATATTCAAACAGACAGCTCTTATTCCAATAAAACAGATATATTCCCTTCCCTCTAAGACACTGACAAATGGTAAAATAAACTTGCTGTTCCAAAGGGAGAAATGACTCAACACCACCATTGGGCAAATTGTTGCTGAAAAGATCTGTATTTTTAAAACAGCAGCAATAATATTTATTGTTTTCTAGGATAAAATGCCTGAGTATTTATTGTAGTTGCCATCTTTCTCCAGGGAAGAAAAGATCTCGTCTCTGCAACACATCCAATATTGCTAAAATGCACTAGAAGGGATTATAAGTGTTCCCTTCCCCTACAGCCTTAATCTTATTTGATGCTACCAGCATTTGTCCAGCTCCATACCTCCCACACCAGCCCACAGCTCCACTACTACTGGAGACCTTAAAGTGTTGTTGGACCACAAAATCCTCCCCCCTTTGACTGCCCATGTATTACTGGCACCAAGTCTTCATGATTTCTCCTCCCAGAGTGCCTCTCTCTTCCTGACAGTGCCTTAACTCATATTCTCATTATTTTTCACCTAGATGTTTTCTCATTGTCCTTCTGCCTCCTTCTGGTCACAGGTGCCAGTTTCTCAAAAACAAAAATCTGAGTCAGTCCCTTTCCTGCTTGTGAACCTCTACAAGGTAGATGATAATGTGAGAGAGCAGTGTAGAATCCTTGAAAAGGCACACAAATCCAAGCATCCAAATTCTCTAGCTTAAGGGCAAAGTCTAGGAATGTTTCTTTTGGAATAATATGCACTTTGCAAAGCCCTCTCTCTGTTGTAGTATTTATCTAGTATTTACTACATTGCATCTTATTTTTTGTGTGTATTTATAACCGCTAGGTGACTGTATTCTTGAGGAAGGGGATACTTTGTTATTCTTTTTCGGGTCCTGGTGCTGTGTCTGTCACTAAGTAGATGTTCAAGAAGTGCTCACTGAATATAAGCAGGAAGGAAGGGAAATGGAAGAAAAGGAAGGAGAGAGGGAAGGGAGGAAGGAAGGAAAGAGGGAGGAAGTAAAGAAAGAAAGAAGTGAATGAATGTCATAATTAGAAGCCTACAATTTCACCAAGTGCATACATTAAAACTATTTTTATTCTATTATTTTTGAGTTGGCTCTTTTCTAACTAAAGATAATTATTAACACTTGTATTAAACTAAAGAATTTTAAAACATTTTATTGTAATGTGCACAAAATAATTATTTCTTTGAAACAGCTTTCAGATGAATTTGGAAACACTGTAGCCTGAATACTTTTAAAGGGATTCAAAGGAAGAACTTCTAAGAAACCAGCCATTCAGTAATGCCAACTCATTAGACAATTAGTTCTTTTCCCTGGTGGAATGCACTTGTGCCAACATAGGGCATCAATAACAGTCTCATTGAATATTTATAATCTTACATGAAACTTCTCAGGAAAAGGGTTTGTCTCTTTACAATTCACAAGCAACTAATACTTTTTAAATTTGTAGTGGAAAAAATAAACACCCTATCTTATTTTTTCTAAGGAACTATGTTTTGGGATCTAGTCATTCACATTCATGATGTCGTCATTGTGTCCTTAATTTTCCAAGCCTGAGTGTAAAGGTGATAATAAAATGCTAATCCAAATTATAATACTTTGCATTTATGTAGCACTTCAGGGTTAGCAAAGTGCTATAACATATAATCAGATTTACTCTAATTTAGATTTTTGCTGTCAAAAGATAGTCATTGAATCCGAGTCTTCTCCCCTAACCCCCGCAGGACCATTATTATGGGCGGAAGACTCCCCCTATCTCATTCACTTTCCCCTCCCAGACAGCCACCAGCTGTTGTCAGTCGTCACTATTGTCTCTCCCAAGCACAGATCTGATGGTACAGAGGGAACAATGCACTGAAGTAGAAATGGCTTTGTACCAGACAAAACTGAATTTGAATGCTGGTTCTGGCACTTCCTACGTATATGACCTTGTAAAAGTTAACCTCCTGAGTCTTCTCATCTGCAAAGTAGAAATAATAATACCTTCCTTATAACATTGTTGCAAGAAGTAGATCATATACTATAAGATCTAGGTTAGGGCCTTGCACCTATCTAATAGGCACTTAAGAAATGGCACTATCTTTATTTGCCACTCCCCTGCCTAAGAATTTTCATGAAAGAACAACTATTTACTGAGAAAGTACAACGTGTCAGGTGTTACATTATACACTGCAGATGCTGCAGAAACTAAAGAAGCTTACGGTCTAGTAATCCCAAAACAGGGGCATCCAGGCTTCAATAGACATAAATACAGAATGTTATGAAAGTACACAAATGGAGCATGTAAACCGGTCTTAAGCTGTGACCAGAAAGGTGAGAGGGCCTGAGCTTGGAAAAGAGGGTAGAGGGGAGGTGGGATAGGGCGAGGTGGAAAAAAGCTTCAGCTGGAGACCTGGCATTTACAAAGGTAAGGCAGAGCAGGGTGGATACAGAAACTGGCAGCTGCTCAGTGTGTCTGGAGATGTGGTCATGCAGGATGGTAGGAGGGAAGGTATGAGAAAAAGACAAGAGACGGGGGAATGACAAGATAAGACTCTGTAGAGGTAAAGGGCATTGAAAGCCATATTAAGAAACTTGGACTTTGTCCTGAAGAGGGGAGAGAGCCACTGAAAAAGTATAAGCAGGAGATGGACCTGATCACATTTGCTTTTTTAGAAGTCACATGGCATGACTTATCACAGAGGTCCTTAACCTGGTCCACAGAACCGTGCATGGGCTTCCGGTGATTTGCAGGCTCCTTGAAATTGGCTGCAAATGTGTATGTTTGTGTGTGTGTGTGTGTGTGTGTGTGTGTGTGTGTGTGTGTGTGTGTGTTTCTGGAGAGAGCATCAGTAAGGTTGACTCAAAAATGATTAAAAATCACCATCTGAACACCTCCTGTGGAATAAAGCCCTGACTCTTAAACCCTTTCACTTTCTGGCTAAAATCTGCATTTTCTATCCCCCTCCACAAAGCTTAGAGTCACTTTTAATTGTTTGCCATTCCTAACACACCTCTGGTCCTTTCCTCCTCTTACAGCTTCCTGAACTGCTCTGCGCTTCCCAACCTACCCCTGCTTCCCCACCCTACCTTCGGCTCACAGAAGTTCTCCTCTCTCAAAGCCTAGATGGACTGTTTCTTCCTTCTCCAGGAATTCTCTATATTCCTTCCCCATTCTTCTCTGGCACAAACACAAATCAGAGTCTTAGATTTCTGGTGACCCAGCTGGAATGAGAGATAGACAAATAGACCAGTGGACTAGAAATAGAAAGTCCAAAGACTGACCCGTACTTATGTGGAAATCCAACAGAATTTGTCTTGCAAATCAGGGGAAAAATTAATGACCTATTTTTAAAATGGAACAACTGGTCATCTGTAAAGAGAAAAGAATGGATCCTTGCTTCACACCATTCTCAAAAATAAATTCCAAATGAGTCAAATCAAAGCATTAAAACTTTTAGGTAGGGAAAGAATAGGAGACCATCTGCACACATTCAGACTGAGAGATAAATTTGACTATTGTAAATGTCTTTTTATCAAAACTACCATAAAAAGAATGGAATGATGAGCCATATATTGAGAGAAATGTCCAAAAATTCATATTCAGAAACTGTGATGAGTTCTTTGAAATGAATAAAACATGCAAAGGTGTTCAATTTTTTTAGTAATAGATAAAATGTGTTACCATTTTACATACCACAGACTGGAAAAATAGTCTGAAAATATCAAATTTTGGAAATAATATGAAGAAATAATTCTTATCCCTGTTGGTGGGACTTTAAATTGTTACAGTCACATTGGGGAAAAAAAAATCTATTACTTAGTAAATTTGCCTGCCTCCTCAGAGAAACATTTGTATATGTGCACTAGCAGATGTATATAAGAGTATTCTTAGCAACGTTGCTCAAAAAAATGAAATAACCCAAAAGTCTGTGAACAGTAGACTACATGAGAAAATTGTGTTATATGAAGCATAAAGTAGTAAAGGTGAATGAATAGATTATATGCATAAACATGGAATAATGTTAAAACACAGCATTGAATGAAAAAGTCAAGTCACAGAAGAAAGTATACCCTATTATTCCACTTATAGAAAAATTAACAGACAAATCTAAACAATAACTATATTTAGGATTACTAAACTGTGGTAAAAAGCGAGAGAATGAGAAATTGGTTGTTTTTTGGTGGATCAGGTAGGTGACAAAGGGACATGATTGGGAGGAGAATAAAGTAGCTTTCTTAAACTGGATTGAGGAGTATGGCTTTTTATTTTGTTATCATAATTTTTAAAAAATACATATTATATACACTCTTGTGTATTTAGATTTCACAGTAAAAAAGTTAAAAAGACAAAAACTCTCATAAGATACATACAGTGACCTGGAAACGACGTGGTCCCTCTGTTTGAGGAGCTCCCAGTCTGGGGCTTGTTTCAGAATCTCTAGCTTTCCTACTTCACAGACCACTGTGAGTTTCACGGAACTCTTCTTTATTGTTGCTTCTCTTCTACATTCTGTTAACATTTTTTCTGTCTTCTTAAGCTGCATGCTTAACTCATTCATTTTCACCTGATTATCTTCCCTAATGTAAGCATTTCAGGCTACAATTTACTGCCAATTACTCTAGCTATATCCTGCCATTTTAGACAGGTAATATTTTGTTATTATTTGCTAATATTTTGTTATTATTTGCTTCTATTTTGTAATTTCCAGTGTGATTTCTTCTCTGACCCAGGATTATTAAATTTAACTTTATATACATATCCAAATACAGAAGCTTTTAAAGCTATCTTTTGGTTAATAATTTATGACCATTGCATTATGGCCCAAGATTTTGGTCTTTTTATTACTAATTCTTTGAAGTTTGTTGAGCCTTCCTTTATGTCTATCTAGTACATGGCTAATCACAAGGTTTTCATATGTGCTTTTTAAAAAAGTACTCTGTAGTAGTTGGGTTTAATGTTCTATATGTGTCCACTAGGACAAGCTAGTGGCCATCAATTCCTCTGTACCTTTTCTTTTATTTTTATCTGTTTTAAATTAATTATTGAGAGATATGTGTTAAAATACCCTATTATGATAGTAGATTTGCAATATCTCCTTGTAGATATGTCAAATTTTTCTTTAACTATTTTAAAGCTATGATGCTAGGTGCATAGAAGTTTAGAATTATATATTCCTGGTGAGCTGAAGTGTTTACTAACATAAAGTCACTATCTCTCTAGTAATGCATTTTGCTTTAAATCAGTATTGCTGCATAAGCTTTCTTTTGGTTAATTTTGCCAGTTTTATCATTCTTCCATCAAGTTTTGGGTGTATCACTGGTAATAGGATATAACTTGATTATGTTTAATTTTAGTCCACTCTCATAGTCTTTTTTATAATTGGAGAGATTATTCCATATTTATTAATGGCGCTATTGGTATATTTGTATTAATTTATCCCATTCTACTCTTCATTTTTATCTGTCTTGTTTCTTCGAAGTCTTTACTTATATGTATTAAAGATCTTTTTTTTCTCTATCTCATTCCATTTATTTTGTTTCTACCCACTAGGAAATCATACACCTTATTTATATTTCTTTAATTGTTACCCTAGAAATTTTAACATGCATATTTAACTTTAATCTAAAGTTAATTAGTGTTTTACCCTCCTCCCAAACAATGCAAAAATCTAAGAATGTTTTTGTTTTCCTTTTTTCTGATACATAGATAGGCCTCTGTTGTTCAGAATTTTAGTTCTACATTGATTTTCCCCAGCTTTATTGAGATATTATTGACATGTAACATACGTAAGTTTAAAGTGTACAATGTGATGATTAGATACATGTATATATTGCAAAATGATTACCACAATAAGGTAGTAAGTTACCAATAGGGTACCACATCTCAATCCCTTCACATAATTACAGCTTGTGTGTGTGTGCTGATAACATTTAAGATCTGCTTTCTTAAAAACTTTCAAGTATATAATACAGTGTTGATAATTATAGTCACTACGCTGTGCATTAGCTCCCAAGATCTTATTTATCTTATAGCTGGGAATTTGTGCCCTTTAACCAACATCTTCCCATTTCTCCCACCCCCAGCTTTTGACAATCACCATTCTACTCTCTATTTCTATGAGTTCGCTTTTTTAGATTCCACATATAAGTGAGATCATACAGTAAATATTTGTCTTTATCTGACTTATTTCACTTAGCATAATGCCTTCAAGGTCCATCCATTTTGTGATAAAAGACAGAATTTTTATCTTTTTTATGGATGAATAATATTTCATTGTATATACAGTTGACTCTTGAACAACATGGGAGTTAGGGGCGCAAACCCCCAGACAGCTGTAAATCTGTATATAGTCTTCCCTCGGTATCTGTGAGGGATTGGTTTCAGGACCTGCCACGGATACCAAAATCTGTGGATGCTCAAGTCCCGTAGTTGGCTCTCTAGATCCATGGTTCCACATCTGAGAATTCAACCATTCATGAATAGTGTAATGCATATATATACGTATCTATAGATCTCACATCTTTATCCATTCATCTATTGATGGACCGTTAGGTTGTTTCCATGTCTTGTCTGCAGTGAACATGGGGGTGCAAATATGTCTTTGAGATAGTGTTTTTATTTCTTTTGGATATACATGCAGAAACGGGATTACTGTATCATATGGTGGTTCTATTTTTAATATTTTGAGGACCCTCCATGCTGTTTTTCAGGATGGCTGTGCCAATTACATTCCTACCAGGAATGTACACAGGTTCCCTTTCCTCCACACCCTTGCCAACACTTGTTGTTTCTGGTCTTTTTGATGACAGCAGGTGTGAGTTCTTATCTCATTGTGATTTTGACTTGCATTTCCCTGATGACTGGTGATGGCAAGCATCTTTTCATATACCTATTGGCCATCTGTATGTCTTCTTTGGAAAAGTGTCTATTCAAATATTTTGCCCATTTTTTAATTAGATTTTTTATTTTTTACTATTGAGTTGTATGAGCTTCATATGTATTTTGGATATTAACCCCTTTTCAAATAAATGGTTTGCAGGTATTTTCTCCCATTCCATAGGTTACCTTTTTATTTTTGCTGACTGCTTCTTTTGCTCTGCACAAACTTTTCAGTTTGATGTAGTCCTACTTGTTTTATTTTTGCTTTTGCTTTTGGTATCATACACAAAAAAATCTTTGCCAAAACCAATGTCAAGGAGATTTTTTCCTATGTTTTCTTCTAGGAATTCTACAGTTTCAGGTCTTACATTTAAGCCTTTAATCCATTTTGAGTTATTTTTTTGTGAGTGGTATAAGATAGGTGTCCAATTTCATTTTCTGCTTATGGTTATCCAGTTTTCCCAACACCACTTATTGAAGAGACTCTCCTTTTCCCATTGCATCTTTTTGGCTCTCTTGTCAAATATTTGTTGACCGTACATGAGTGGGTTTATTTCTGGGCTCTCAGTTCTGCTCCATTGATCTATATATCTATTTTTATGCCACTACCGTACTGCTTTCTGTTTTGACCTACACTGACTTTTTAATCCCACAATTAGACAGTTTGTTTTTGTTTTATTTGTTCTCTGTCTCTTTTTCTCCCTATCTTCTTTTTTCTTCCTCCCTCCTTCCCTCCCTCTTTTTTCTTTCTTCTTTTCTTTCTTTCTTTCTTTCCTTCCTCCCTCCCTCTCTCCCTCCCTCCTTTCTTTCTTTCTTTCTTTCATTCTTTCTTCCTTCCTTCCTTCTTTCCTTCTTTTCTTTCTTTCTTTCTTTCTTTCTTTCTTTCTTTCTCTTTCTTTCTTTCTTTCTTTCTTTCTTCCTTCCTTCCTTTCTTTCTTTCTTCTTTCTTCCTTCATTCCTTCCTTTCTTCTTTCTTTCTTTCTTTCTTTCTTTCTTTCTTTCTTTCTTTCTTTCTTTCTTTCTTTCTTTCTTTCTTTCTTTTCTTTCTTCCTTTCTTTCTTTCTTCTCGGTTCACTCAGAGACAAAACTGAGAAAGTCATGCATTCACCACTGACTCCTTTTGCAGGACCCAATTTGTTTTTTTAACTTCACTCACTGACGGGGTCACTCTTAGGAGAACCCAACTGTGTATGGAGTGGTCTCTAAGCCAATCTCCAACCTCTGTTCAAATCCCAAGCAGTCTTCTATCCTTCCAGTTGCAAAACAAACAAACAAACAAAAAACCCTCAGTCTTCAGCCACCAGAGACCAAGAGATACCACCAGAGCAAAAGCTAAATACAGACCCACTTAACTCGGTGTATTAGCATTTTCTTGTTATTCTGGAATTTGAGAAATTCCCGTATTTTACAGCCATAGCTCACCTACGCATTAAAGGAATGTGTGTGTGTGTGTGTGTGATTTTGCTGCACTAAAAAAGTTTTTCTTTGAATATTTAGTCCACCATACTGCTGAAAAATAGAAATTGACGGGTATCTTTTCACATCCTTACCCTCAGTGCTGAACATAGACCATACTATATAATAGGTATTCAATAAATATATTTTAAATGCATGTAGATGTTGTGGATGCAGAGATTTCACTCCATGATCCAAATATCCTCATACTGTCAAGCAAATATTTGAAACTAGTTTGAGTTACACAGTCTTTTAATTTGGAGTATCTTTAGATGCTACAAATACAACATTATCCCTCTTTAGCCTTCATTTGGCTAATTTGTGCTGGCTCTTAGGTGATCCATTTTTTACTACCTCTTCCAGAAATACGTTCATGAGTCAACCTTGTCACCATCATCAACATAACTTAGGGCAGATATTCTACCAGTGTGTTTTCATTATATCTGATATTTACCTTGGCATAGTTATTAAGACTCTTACTTTAATTAGCTATTAGAGTTGCTGTTTTATACTATATTGAAGAATTACAGCTATTTCATGATCATTCTTTACATCATTTTCATTCAAAACTTGAATATTGAAAGAATCATTAAAATGCCTTCTTAATTTCTTTGCCACTTTATAGACATCATGACTCATATTCAAGAGTTCACTGCTTGTTTATTAAATTTAGATTCCACTGAGATTGTTTATCTATCTGAAACTTCCAAACCAGTGAAGTACCACTCTCAGCTGGAGCTTAGCACTCTCTTCATTTTCTCTTTACTTATCTAAGTATACTTTCAAAGATATTTATGCAACATACACTATGTAAAAGACACTGTGCTAGTCACTTTGATATATACAAAGGTGAAACAGGTTGACACCAAGATGAATCAGACATGACTCCTGCCTTCAGAGACCTCTTCATCTAGAAAAGTAAGAAATAGATTATTATACAGGTATATTTCTGTTTCTGTATTAACATATAAATATTAATATTGCTAACAGTTATCAAGCTCTTACTATGTGCCAAACACAGTTTTACACTTTTACAAGTAATTCATTTCATCAAATTCAAGGCCATTGATTATAAGAAACACCATTACCATTATTGTAGTACCACTAAGAAAAAAAAAACACTGCTTACAAATATAACAATGTTGATTGGAAGATGAATCCCAAACAGCAAAGATGTTAATACATGAAAAAGTGCAAGACTTAGAACTGATGACATATAGTAACTCATTTAATCCTCTCAACAATCCTTCAAGTTAGGCAATGTTATTGTCCCCGTTTTACAGATGAGGAAATTGATAGAATTCAGAGATATTAGGTAATTTTCCCAAGATCACACAGCAAGTGAGTAGATAAGTGGGGATTAAATCTACATGAATCTGATTCCAAATGCCATGCTCTTAGCCTCTCTCAAGATCTTAGGATCTTGGATTCTCTTATGTAATAGGGTGTTCAGGAGTGCCCAAATCTTTTGTTCCTGATGTGGCTTCATTTAAAATTGAAGAAGAATATAGGGACCTTTAGTAATTCTTGAGATAAACTGAGTATTTAGTTGAGATGAGGCTTGAATTTGCAAAGCAAAAAACAGTTTTGAAAATAATTTGCCTGAATTTTACATAAAATGGTTATAATAATCAGACTAAAAAGTAGTTAATACATCTTACCAGTATCAGCCAAGAGGCAATTGATTTTTTAATCTATGCATCTATAACTAACCACATTGCATGTAGTGCAATGGTCCTAACAGAATGATAGAGACTGGACGAAAACTTAAATTAACTTTGGCCATGAGTGTAGGCATTTTTTTTTTCTATTTTTAAAGGGAAAATTAGTAGTTAGTGGAAACTATCCATCAAAGTTCTCTTTTTTAGACTTTATAAAAAGAAGTAGCAACATTTCTATGGAGAATATTGAAATCCTAGTACTACATGAAGTATTGCAAATAATCTTTGTAAGGAGCCAAAAGCAAGTCAGCCAAAAGCAAGAAACTACGTATTTTATCTTAAGTAATAACCAGCACAATCTATTTTTTAAAAAGCTAATGAGTTAAGAAATAACAACCACATACTACATTGTTTTGCCTATAAATTATGAATTACATTTAAGAACAAGCAACAGTTAAATGTACTGTGGGCCAATTGCATAGTCATGGATACCAGAGACTTCATCTGTGGAAATTCAGCAAAACACAATTAGAAATGTCAAACAGAAAAGATCTCATTAAGATAATTCTTCCAGAAATGAATCAAAAATTCTGTCCCAGCTGTTCAAGCCTTGAGTAGTCAAGTGAGATGGACATAGCTAAAAAATCTAACCATATTGTTTCCAGAAATGTGATACTGGAAACAACTACATAAAAATAACCAGATCACTAGAGTGTTTGTTAAAAATGAAGATTTTGATCTTTATCCCAGACCCACCATATCAGTACTTCTTTGGGTAAAGCCCAAGGACCCACATTTTAACCAAGCATCTTCACCCACCAATGATTAAAACCATGCTGGATTTGGGAACCATTGCATTAACACTTGACTCTTCCCCATCTAGTACTTTTGGATTGGTGGCAGAAGTGAACCAACCACTAGTGGTTATTTTTCACCAAGTATCAGAGATTAAATATTTCATTTGGTAGGTATTTATGAAGCAGCGTGGGGACACACAAAAGAAATGTGAGCTCATGTATTCAACTGTATTGCAGTTCTTGCATGTCAGATAAACAACTGTTCAACATGATTAAATGGAAGTAATTTGTGGTTGTGGAGAAAGAGAATTGAGGTAATCCTGATAGCTGTGAGAATAAAAAGGAAGGGGCTACTCCAGAAGTTATTTCAAAGAAAAAAATAAATCAATTGGTTCAGTGGCAAATTGAACACTAATGTTAAACAGAAGGGGAAAAGTAGAATACCTTGGGTGGTGAATGTGGGTAGCAGAGAGTAGGGAGGTACTAACATGGTGATGGAATGTGAAAAAACTCTGAAGAGAATCCAGAAGATGGGTGTGGAAGAAGGTGAGCCTTTTGGGGTTGGGCCCTTTTACTATCACATTTGTAAAGATGGTGAATTGAATTTTGTTACTAAGTTTATATATGAATGGATTTAACCAAATTGAGATCTAACGAATTATTATTTTCTTTTTACAGCAATTGTTCAACTGTCAAGCTCTAAGAAAACTAAGTATTCCTGACAATGACCTTTCAAATCTGCCAACCACTATTGCCAGTTTAGTTAACCTTAAAGAACTCGACATCAGTAAAAATGGTAAGATTCTCATTTCATTTCTAAATAGCTTGATTTTTTAACTGAAAATATGTTTTAATGTTTTCTCTTAGCAAATGATATACACTTTTTCTTTGATTTTGTTGCAACTCTAACTTAATTTTTGTTGAAAAGCTAAATCCTGAATTATAAATCGAAGACAGAAAATTTCTCTCCCCTCTTACTAATGTCCCTGACTCACTCAGGCCTTATTTCCCTCTGCATTCAGATATGTGATTTAATCTTTTCTAGACTATTTTACTGACTTTACACTGCTTATTTTCCCCATTCTCAGGGTAAAATTTTTTCCAACATGTCTCAAGTATCACCTGCTCAATGAGGCCCACCCGTTAACCCTTCTTGGAATTGAATTCCCAGTTTCCTTTACTCTGCTCCATTTTTTCCCATAGCACTGACCATCTTCTCAATACTATGATTTACTGATTTTTTATGGTCTTGTCTATCTTCTCCTGCCCCAAAATGCAAACTCCATTATGTGGCAGGAGGGATTTTACTCTGTTTTGGTCACTGATGTATCTCAAACGTTTAGAGCAATGCCTGGTGAATAATAAGTGCTCAGTAGTATTTGTTATATTTTTGGCCAAACTTGTTATGTCTGGTGATTTTGTTGATATTAATGTTGATGATCTTTTCTTCTAAATGTTTGTGGGAGTCTCCTGCATCCTAATATGTTCATTAAATCCTCATTTCCTTCCATACAAACTTGGCTCTCTGTTTTATTACAATAAAGCAAGGATCAGTCAAAAAGAGTTATGTCTAGGCACTATGAGGATATAAAACATGACCCCTTCATCATTAAGCTAGTCGGTTAAACTTTGTGTGGGTATGTATGTATTGATTTGGTAACTTCAGGCAATATGCTTGGTGCCAAAGGAACAGGCATCAACAAAACAGATCCCTGCCCTCATGAAACTTACATTCTAGTACATGCGTTAGACATTAAACAAATAATTATGGATGATTAAATAAACAATTGAGTGTGAAGATACATTGGAGGTCAAGGATATGCATACTAGTAGGACATAATCCAGTCAGTGTAGTTAAGTTACCCTAAGAAATGATAACCAAGCCCAGACAGGACAAATAAGAGTTGTTATTCAATGGGTATAAAGTTTCATTTGTGCTGGATGAATAAATTCTAGAGATCTGCCATCCAACCAACATAGTGCCCATAGTTAACAATACAATATTGTGCACTTCAAAATAACTGGTCTTATTATGCACTAGAAGCATACCCTATGTCCCTTCCCTGTTTTATTTTCTTAATAGTCTTTATGAGAAACTGACATACTATATTTTTAACTTGTTTATGTATTGTCTAGATTCCCCTAACTAAAATTAAAATTCAGTGATATTCTAATTTTTTATTGTTGTCTTGGTCACTGATACATCTCTGCTGCCTAAAACAGTGTGTGGCACATTGTAAGAGTTCAATAAAATTTATTGAATGAATTCACGAATGAATGGTCCTTCTGGAACATCAAACATTTGTTGAAATGTACCAGTTTAAATGGCTAGTGATTTCTTCAATTCAAGTCTATGAGAGTCATAGAAAAGTTTACAGTATCACTGGGGAAAGAAGACTAACACCTACAAATAATCAATGAATATCAGAGTTCAAGTAATGCATATGGCTTGAGGAATTCCATGAAACACAGTAGCATCTGAATAAAGGAGAGCATTTCATTTGAAGGAAACAGATAGAGTGCATGGGACTTCATTGGCAGTCCAATCGTTAAGACTCTGCGCTTCCACTGCAGGGGGCACGGGTTCGATCCCTGGTCAGGAAACTGAGATCCCGCATGCTGTGTGTTGCGGCCAAAAATAAATAAATAAATAAAATTTTCAAATAGAGTGCAAATGGGGGACACACACATCTTTCTATACCAACTTGATTTACCACTTAGAGGGTTTTCAGGAAGCCAATCCTAAAAGGACCATTTGCCGATTTAGAGAGAGAACAGCAACTAGATTTAGGCCCATTGAAAGATGACATAAAGGCCTACATTTATTCTTTTAAAAATAGATTTACAGGTCACATATTATTATGAATTGATAGTTCTGTACTTTAATAACAAATAATTCTATTTATATACATTCACACATCAAATTCTATTTTCAAATTACAATTTCTGAGAAATGTCATATGGCCAAATATAACACATCCCTTGGCCTTCATGCAGGTTTGGCTGGATAGTTCATGTAAATAAAAAATCTATCTTGTTCTTAAAGAGAATCAGAAGGAAATTCATCACCAAATATAAACACAAAACTCCTAAGAAATATGACATTTTTATGAGCATTAAAATCATCTCCTAGCGGTCCTCTTGCATCAAGAAATTTGTGTTGTCAGTATGTAAAGTGCAGGTTATACTCCTACTTAGAAGTAAGTCTGTGAGCATCATTAGAAGTCCTAGTAAGCAGTATTTAGGGACTTTTAGACTTTTAGCTATGCTTATGATTGCTGTACTGTGGAAAAAGACAGAGCAAAGCATGGCAAATCATTCTGCAAGGTTAGTATAGTACAAAAGGTTTGATGAGCATGATGACATATCAGCCATTGCTAGAAGTGACACAAACAGTAAAAGATTTCAACACATCAGTCCTTTCACAAAATCATACCTAAAAAGCTGTCACTGAATTCTGTGGCAGAGACCTAGACAGTTACTTAAGGAGCATAATACATCCTTTGGGAATTTGTCAAGTGAAGAAAGAGCAGATTGCAGAAAGTAAATGCAGTGTCAGCATCACAGTTTGACAAGGCTAGAATAGCCCCAGTGGAAAAGAGTCAAGTCATGAGAGAATATAATCAGTATTGGGATTTAGGGACAGAAAATGAATGTTTATTTGGAGGCAGGGACTCATGCAATTGCTAGTCAATCTAGGTAAACACTTGCCTGACTTGTGTTGGAATTTGATGAGTGACCCTTTATGAAATTAATTCAATTGGAGGCTGAAGTTAAATCTGATCTTGGTTGTGCCTGTGCCTCCAATCTTTACTTGTCATGTCTAATTCTTCCACTTATCCTAATTCACCATTCCTCCTTCCATAAGTTAAAAATACTACTTTATATTAAAACCTTTAGATAAGTGAACTATTGTGGGCAGAAAGGTATCTAGAAATTTTTTGTGAATAGCTTTCACTACCTCTCTAATCACACTGCCAACGAACCCGTCTCCCTTCCATTTCATCCCCAGGTAATGCCAAGCTATCATTCTCAAATGCATCAGGCTGGTCACTGTGACACAAGAAATGATACTACTTTCTCTAACCAAAATATTTCTTCCTCCCACTCTTGTCCTTCATCAACCAGAGTCCTCTTCACCTTTAAAAAGACATCTCTGATGTTATGTATTCTGGGAAACTTTCCTGACATCCTATACACAAAGAGAATTAATTGCTTCTTCCTCTGTATATCTTTATACTTCCGTCTCACTTTGTAATTTATTTTTTTTTAATATGTCAAAAGGTAAATTTTATTTTATTGATATTTCCAAATTTTTTGGCTGTTTAAAAGACACAATTTTTTATTATTGAAATATAATTGATACAATATTACATTAGTTTCAGTTGTACTACATAGTGATTTGACATTTGCATACATTATGAAATGATCACCAAGATGTCTAGGAACAATCTGTCCCCATACAAAGTTATTAGAGTATTATTGATCATATCCCTTATGCTGTATATTACAACCTCGTGGCTTATTTATTTTATAACTGTAGGTTTTTACCTCTTATTCCCCTTCACCTATTTCTCCCAGTCCCCATGCCCTCCCCTCTGGCAATCACCCATTTTTTTCTCTGTATCTATGAGGTTGTTTTCATTTTGCTTTGTTTTCTAGATTCTAAATGTGAGATCATGCGGTGTTTGTCTTTCTCTATTTCACTTAGCACACTACCCTCTTGATCTATTCATTTTGTTGCAGTTTCAGAGTTTTTTAAGGCTGAGTAATACTCCACTGTATATGTGTGACACATCTTTATCTAATCATCTGTGGATGGACATTTCAGTTGCTTCCATATCTTTGGTATTGTAAATAATGCTGCAATGAACATTGGGGTGCATATATCTTTTTGTATTAGTGTTTTTGTTTTCTTTGGAAAAATACCCAGAAGTGAAATAGCTGGATCATTTCGCAATTCTATTTTTAATTTTTTTTTTTAAATTTTACTGGAGTATAGTTGATTTACAATGTTGTGTTAGTTTCAGGTATACTGTAATTTAATTTCTATATATCCCTATGTATTTGAAAAGATTGTAAAACCCTTGAAGTCAGAGACTATCTTATTCATTTCTCTATTTGGAGCTACTAACACAATACCTATACATGGCAGGTGCTCAGTAAATGTCTGGTAGGTAAATAAACATTATACTTTAGCATTCTTTTAAAATATATAATATATTTTTATATTATATTACATTAGGGACCCTGCATAGTATAGGGTCCCCACCTCTTATACTGGGATCTGTTAAATGTTGTAACTGAGTGCTGGAAAAGACAGAAATGATGCTGCAATAAGTGATGAGTAACCACTAAAATCAGCTCCAACCTTCAATATAGAAATATATTTAATATTCTTGTTCTTGGGAGAATGACTACTTCACGTCAAGTTTTGACCTTTCCCTTGAGCTTTAGACTAGTATAGCCAACTGCAGGCTGGACATAGCTATAATATGTTCCATAAACACCTCCAAACATAACGTATTTAAAATGAAGCTCATCATCCACCCCAATCTGCTTTTCCTCCATTATATCCAGTTTTCTGTTAATGTTACTATTATCCGCACAGATATTCAATGCAAAAATCCATTCTTTCCTCTGACTCCCATATGCATTAAGTCACCAAATTCTACCAATTTTACCTCCTAAATGTATGTCTAGTCTGTTTCTTTCTTACCATTCCCATTGTTACCGTGTTAATTTAGTGTCTTGTCTGTTTCCAAGACTGGTTAACATAGCCTTCTAATTGGTCTCCCCCTCCCGTTATCGCCACCACCATTCCCAAACCTATCCTCCACAAAGTAGCTTCAGCACTTTCTAAATTGTAAATATGTCTAGGTGGCTCTCCTACTTAAGACACTTCAGTTGATCTAGGCTAGAGCATAGGCTCCCTAACACAGCATTAAAAGTTCCCACAATTGACCACCTACACTTCCATTCCATCTGCGCATCTCAAAGATGATTTGTACTTTTTAACTTTATGGTCTAGATATTGAAGAGCTGCCTCAAATGTTTGATGCTATTGCAATAACTCTGTGACTTTATTTATATAATTTCCTCTGCCTAAATCACCTTTCACACTTCTTTTCACGTGGTTCAAACTTACTTACCATTCAAAACTCAATTTAGCATTGAAAACACTTGACAGTTATATTAAAATATTTAGGTAGGGACTTCCCTGGTGGTGCAGTGGTTAAGAGTCCACCTTCCAGTACAGGGGACATAGGTTCAATCCCTGGTCCAGGAAGATCCCACTTGCCACGGAGCAACTAAGCCTGTGCGCCACAACTACTAAGCCTGCTCTCTAGATCCCGTGAGCCACAATTACTGAGCCCACCTGCTGCAACTACTGAAGCCCACGCACCTAGACCTGTGATCCACAAGAGAAGCCACTGCAATGAGAAGCCCACGCACAGCAAGGAAGAGTAGCCCCCGCTTGCTGCAACTAGAGAAAGCCAATGCGCAGCAACGAAGACCCAACACAGGCAAAAAAGAAAAACTACGTAGCTTTAATTTTTTAACAGTAAACATTTTAAGCATGAAGAAAATAATATGAGACAGTAGTGTGCCCACCATGTAGATTAAAGTGATGGCATTTATTATAGATATAACACTCTAGCTTTTCTTTAATGAAACTTGTAAATTCTCATCTCCATCCCTTTTTCCTTCCTCTGAGTTAGTGTGTTTAAAATTTCAATGAAGTGCTAACACATTGTGTGTGTTATTCTGCAAGTTTTCATTCTACATTATGTTTCTAAAATTTGTCCTTAATGATCAATGTGAATATAATTGCACCAGCATAGTACCAAAGTTCCCACTGCTCCATATCCTTGCTAATACCTGGGGTTATTCGATATTTTAAATGTTGGCCAGTCAGATGGATATATAAGGATAGCTCAATATTTTAATTTATATTTCATTAATCACCAGTGAAGTTGGCATTTATTCATTTCTTTTTATTAGCAAGTGTAGAGTATCTTTCTCTGCAAATTGACTTTTTTGGTCCATTTTTACTTTGGATTGTTTGTTAGGTTCTTGGTGATTTGAAAGACTTATATACTGTGAACACTAATCCCTTATTGGTTAAATAGGTTACAAATATCACCTCCCAGTTTGTGGTTTGTCTTTTCGCTTTGCTCGGGATGCCATTTGTTGTAGAGAAGTTGCCAATTTTAATATACTAAAATTTATCACTCTTCTCTTTTGGGCTGTATTTTTACAGCTTATTTAAGAAATTCTTTCATATGCTAATATCATATAGATGTTTGTCTACATTTTCTTCCAAAACTATTAGTTTTCTTTTCACATTTAGGCCTTTAATTCATTTGCAACTTATCTTTTGTGCTATTTATTATTCAAAATTTATTTTTTCCATATGAATAGATGATTAATTGTTCCATCAACATTTATTAGTCTCTTGTTTTCTCACTAATTTATGAATATACCTATTTTACATATAGAAGACATTTTCCAAACTCTTTGTCTTGCTCCATCAGCTTACTTGCCTATTCTTGTACCAATATCACGTTGTTCTAAGCATTATAACTTCATATTAAGTTTTAATATTTGATAATACAAGTCTTCTTTCTTTTTAAAATGTGTCTCGCTGTTCTTGGTACTCAGTTCTTTATATAAATTTTAGGTTAACTTGTTGAAGTTCACAAACAATCTACTAGAATTTTTTTAATTGTCTTGAATTTAAAGATTAATTTGGGATGAATTGATATCTTTGTGATAGTAAGTACTGTAATCCGTGAACATGGTGCTTACCTCTAATTAGATCTTATTTTGTGTCTTTCAATAAAGTTGTGATTTCTTTCAAGAAAGAGCTGCACACATTTCATTAGAGTTATCTCTGAGTAGTTTAAGTGTCTAGTTTTATAAATTGTATTCCTTCTATTTTTATTTATTTATTTATTTATTCTGGCCATGCTGCACGGTATGCGGGATCTTAGTTCTCTGACCAGAGATCGAACCCGTGTCCCCTGCAGTGGAAGCGCGGAGTCCTAACCACTGGATCACCATGGAATTCGTGTATTCCTTTTAGAAATTTTAAGTAAATTTTAGTTGATCCTATATAGAAACATTGCTAATTTTGATATTTTGATCTTACAGTCAGCCATGGTGCTGAAATGTAAGTTCTAATATATAACCAGTAGATTCTTTTGAATTATTGTGTATAAAATCATATCATCTGCATGTGACAATTTTCTTTTCTTTCCCATCCTTATACCTTTATATCTTCTTTTTTTTCGAATTTTATTTATTTTTATACAGCAGGTTCTTATATACATATTAGTGTATACATGTCAATCCCAATCTCCCAATTCATCCCACCATCACCCCCATCCCACTTCCCCCCTTGGTGTCCATACGTTTGTTCTCTACATCTGTGTTTCTATTTCTGCCCTACAAACCGGTTCATCTGTACCATTTTTCTAGATTCCACATATATGCGTTAATATACGATATTTGTTTTTCTCTTTCTGACTTACTTCACTCTGTATGACAGTCTCTAGGTCCATCCACATCCCTTTATATCTTCTTGATCACTTTTTTATAAGTTATAATTTCCTGGGAAATAATCTATTCCATCATCCAGATGTTCAATTTTATTGTAAAACATTGTCAATAGACTTCTTTTACGTGTTTTATAAATCTCTACCATATCCATGGCTGTTTCTTTCTTTGTATTCTTAACGTTTTTTAATTGTTCCATCTATCTTGTATGTTTTTATCTCCCATATGGCCAGAGGTTTTTCTACTTTACTAATCTTTCAAATAATACGTTTTTGACTTCTTTGTCTCAATACTGGTTGGTTGGCTGGCTTTTTCTCCAATAATTAATTTCTATTTTTCTACTTTATACTGCAGCTTTTTTATTATGCCCCTCCTACTTTCTTACAGTTTACTCAGTTGTTTTTACTATTCCAATAAACTTGCAGCTTTTTTAGTTATCATACTATTTTTATTGAAATATGTTGCAGACTACATAGTCTGGATGATTTCTCTTTATTCATTGACTTTCACATTGTGGCCTAGGATATGGTCAATTTTTAAAATATTCTTGGTTGCTTGTGATAAAAATACATGTTCTCAGATTATTGAGTACAGGCTAGGGATCATCTAATAATATTCTTTATTCTTCACTACATTATAGGCTTTTCTAGGACAAATACTGTATCTTAGTGATATCTACATGCTTGAACATTGAAAGCAGATTTCAACCTCTTGTGTTCAATAAAGATTCTAGTCTTTCTTTTTAAAAATAAGTACATTAACCTTTATCTTTCTTGAGAGAGAGAGAGAGAGAGATATAAATAAATATTCATGCTGCGTGTAAATCATCCTTCCTCTCTAAGGAAAATTCCCAAAAATTACATACAGCAATCCATGGGTAAATCATTGGCTTTCCATGCCAATGGATCTTTTATCCTTTCTTCCTCAGATCTTAATCCAACAGTAAAACTATAATCTTATGTCCATCAGAGATAACTGCACTTTATGATAGTGTGGTATCTGAATAAATAGTCTATTCCTGTTTGCAGAGCTGATACATGGTCATAATGGAGTAAATTGTTTTGTATGATAAAGCAAGATAATGAATGATAAGGTTTAATTGGGCAGTGATTCAGTTTTAAGTCTGTTGATTTGTCATAGCTTCAGAGAGACTATGACACTCTAATTTAAGGACTTCAATGAAAATGAATTAATGTGAAAATGCTTCCTAATTCTGCAGCAATTAAGTGATTTTTCTCTCATCCTCTGAAACTTATTTCTATACAAGAATGAATTTGAACAGCATCATAGTGGGCCAAATCACTGTTGTTAGTTATAATGAAAGGCGATCAGAGTTGAAGGTATTATTATGTGTTTTACTGACTTGCCAATTATTCCACCCATTCCCCAAATGCATACAAAACACTGAAGACAAATAATATCTTCAGCTTTCAGTGAAGAGGGGGAGTTTCTCTCAAACACACTAGAGAAAGAAGATATGAGTAACCAGTTAAATGATGAAAATCTTTAAAATTTTGAGCATATTCAGAAAAGAATAGAGACTCTAGTAGTGTATATATAAATTCTTAAGGAAGTCTATTTTGGGATGCCTTATGTGGGTTGGGGAGAAATTATTACCCTGCAGTTGTTTTCAATTAGCAATAAATATGCTCTTTGATGTTTGGCAAATCATTAGGCCATTTGTTTAGAGTAAAGCTTATTATTTTGTCCTATTAAATACCTCACTTTCAACGCTCTTAATGTGCTATTTATCTGAAAATCACTAGCACTTCCCTCACTGTAAGACTACTTTCCTTTCTACAGAGTCTACTTCTGCCCAAGATTATAGTGTTAAAATAGAGGATTGACTCCTCTATTTCCATAGAGGAATATGATGGCAACAAAAACCAAGTCTGTTCTCCTGCCACCTTCTTAGCTAGATGCCAGGATTTTTAACTCTTTCTAATGTCTCCATGAGGAAATAAAACCAACACATAATTTTTATGTGTGTTGCCAGCACTTACTCCATGGGGGATAGAGCTTCCAATCTGGTAATATATTTAAATATAAGGGAGAAAGGAACTGCTCCCCCCCACCTCATCCTTCTGACGTCTGTGTTGGGCTCTGTCACCTAGAGTCAGCAGAGTCTTTCCTGAGCTGATTGATTAACCTGTCTTCGTGTGCCCCAGTAATTCCTAGAACTTGTAAAATAACAGAATTGAACTGGCAATGAAGCATTGTGAGTCCTCTCTCTACTAGGCCATACTCCCTCGCAGCTTCAGGATAAACTCCTGAAAAGAACTGCTGCACCTTGCACTGTTTCTAGACTCACAACAGCCACTCTCAAGGTGCAGGCATAGTAAGTGCTCAGTAAAGCAGTTGACTGATAATGACTGAAAAAAAATCATTAGCCAAAAATGAGGTAAGATTATTAAATAGGTCCATTTAATATAGTAGTGACTCAATATATTTGTTGTTGAAGCGGAGGGAAGGTGGGGAGGGCAGGTGTCATTTTAACTCCTTTTGACTAAGTCTTATTCATTCCTCTATAAAAGAACTTGTTGGTCAAGGTCATAAAGATTTCTCAAAATTTTCTCTAGACAGATATGTCCTAACGGCAGAATCAGTTGCATGATTGCCTCAAAGTATTGATTACTTTACCTGCATTTGGCTTTTCTCTTTATAATGCCACTAAAATAGGCAGAGTCTTACAGGAGACCTTTAACTCTTCTTGCTTGGGTTCCTCCTGAGTTCTTGGCTCCCTTCACTTGAAGCGTTGGAGGTAAAGCAAATCATTCCAGTCTGTTTGTTCTTTTCTCTCTCTCTCTCTCTCTCTCTCTGTGTCTTTAATATATGACTGGCCTGTACATTTTCTCCCAAATTTACTAACCTAATTGCTGGATGCTTTTGCTTTCTCCCATATAATAGATTGTGTCTCTGAAATCTAACTCTAATCAGTACTTCCTACTTAATAGAGTATTGCCTCATTTACCAAATATCCTTGGGGAATGTGGGTTTATACACAAAATAATTTTCCAAAAAAAATTACAGTTTGTCCTTTTACACCTCAAATTTTAAAATTTTATTTGAATCATTCTGAATGGAAATTATTCCAAAAATGTTTCCTATCACATTATTTTCTTTCAATGAGTATAATGAAAGCAATTGAACCTTTCCAGGTTGACTTGAGTTCATTATGGTTTGTGTTATTAAATTTTTTTAGTATGTGTAGATGCTTGCCTCTACACAAAATAAGAATGGTAGACTTTAAGAGTTCTGGTGTTAACTTTGTAGTTTTTCCCATCACCTCCTTTATTATCAGACCATGAGTTATCAAGTCTTCATATCGACATTCTGCCTATTTTGAGTAGCCCCCTCTTCTTATTTGTTCCTTCTAATAGCTATTGGTTGAACTATATATAAAGAGGACATAGATTTGGAACTAAGCTTATAACACTTGTCAGTATAATAAATTCAGAAATAAAGAACATTATGACCTGAGCAATGCACTCAAAGTTCCAGAAATGTTGATAGTATTATCTGAAATTTGACCAAAGGTAATCATAGAACAAATACAGTTTTAGTGCCCCTATAAGAATGCCACATGGTCAATCTTGAGTATGCATTAAACTCAGAGTTCTAGAAAGATGGGGCTGTTTGTATTTGACCTGGAGAGTATGTATGGAACAAATCCAATATATTGTGCTCTATTATGAATGTTGCATTGTCAATTTTGAGTAGCTAAAATTTTATACCCCCAAATAGTTTAAATCCTGGATTTGATGGAGGCAGCTTAATAAACATATAACGTGATAGTGTTTGGAATAAGCTTGGCCTGGTTTCAAAACCTCCAAGCCTCTGTTTCTTCATTAGTTTAAATAGCAATAATAAATCATCTTATAAAATTGTTGTGAAGATGAACTAAAGCAAAGTGCTTATAATGTTTCCTCAATAAATTCCATTCTTTCTGCTCCTAAAACTAATCCAATTTACTAGATATCCGAAAACCTGCATGCTTTCTCAAAATTGAAAAAAATATATAAAAATTGGTATCACATTTAAAATATCAGATGAAAATATTAAAGTGTTATCAATATATATCCCTCCTTTTTTATACAAACTATAAAATTAAGGTTTTAATCGTTTTTCAGCCTATGACACTTACATCATAGGGTAGACCATTTGGGCTGATGATACCTCTGAAATTCAGAGAATTCAGAGAAGCATTTCAAAATGCACTATCTATAACTATTATCATGTGTACAGGTTTATATAAAAATTTCAAAGTAATAAACATAAACTTTAATGCATTTGAGAGAACACTAAATCATTTAAAATTTGGTATTTGTAGGAAGTCCTTTATATTATTTTTGTATGAAAAGAGAGTTACCTGTTTAATCTTAGAAAAGGTAATTTGAATCTAAAGCGTCTGTACTTAAGATCGTGTGTTTCTTTCCATGTTTGTAGTGTTTTATTTCATTGCTTCAGGATATTGATGCAAAAATATACTTAGATCCAATTTAATAGACACTTGCTCAGTTTCTGTTGTTTTCCTAGGTCTGATCTAGGTACTGTCAGGAATATCAAGAAATTGAATGTCAACTGACTCCATCCTCCTATCTTTCCAGAACACTCCCTCTTATACCACTCCAACCCTCCTTTGACCCCATCAGAACTACCAATCTATTAGTACCACCACCTTTTCATGAATTCTCTCAACCTTGATGTTTGCTGTGCCCTTTTTGCATGGCTTGAATTTTGTGGTCAGTCATCAAATGACCCCCTTGATACCTTTGCTTCTCTTTTATATATCTACATATGCTCAGTAAAATTACAACCGTGACTGAATCCAGCTCTCTACCTATGGCTGAAAAGATCTGGAAGAAAACAGTCACACTGATTGATATGACTTTAAGTTCATGATTGCAGTTCTGAAGTGGAGCCTTAATGCTTCCCAACAATCATGTTGTACTTCCTTTATCTATTGATGCTCATTCTCTTCTGGTGACTATTTCACATGTTCTCTTCTGTCTTCAAACTCCCACATCTCCTGTCCCATGTTCATGGTTATTTATCCTACTCCACTGAGAAAATCAAAACTCTCGAAGGATAATTTCCAGACTGTCACCATCCTATCAATTCATCTACCAGCATCTGCACCCATATTCTCTCATTTCTGGCAAATTAGTACAGGTAAACGACTCCTGTTTCTCTCTAACGCCAGTCTCTCCACTGGATAACAATTCCCTCTTGCCGACCCATGGATATCACTGTAGAAATTCTCCTCAGTCTCTACCATATCATCAAGATTTTCCTCTCTACTTGTTTATTCTACTCAGTATACACACATGCTACTATTTCTTCTGTTCTAAAGAAAATTTCTTGGATTTTCTTCCCTTAATAGTCCCTCACCCCCTTGCAGCAAAAGCTCTAGATGGAGTTGTCTATATCCTCTATCTACAATTCTTTCCTCTCATTCTCTCTTAAACCCACCCCAGTCTTTAAGCCCTCTACTCCAAAACAATTCCAGATGAGGTCATACAGATCTCCTCATTACTAAATCCAAAGGCAATATTTGGTCATCATCTTACTTGACCTAGCAACATCATTTGAAACAGTTGAACGCTTCTTCCTACTTTACACATTTTCTTCATTTGATTTCTAGGATTCAATACTCATTTTTCTTCCCATCTCACTGATTGATCTTTTTCAGTCTCTTATGTTGATTCTTCCTCTTCTCCCCAACCTCATTTTGGAGTATTTCATGGTTCAGCCCCTTGTCCTTTTTTCTTCATTATCTACATTTACATCACTGGTGCTCACATTTTGTCTTATGGTTTAAATACTGTCTAAATCAGTGGTTCCCAACCTTTTTGGCACCAGGGACCGGTTTTGTGGAAGACAGTTTTTCCACAAACCGGGGTGAGGGTGGGGATGGTTTCAGGATGATTCAAGCACATTACACTTATTGTGCACTTTATTTCTATTATTATTACATTGTAATATATAATGAAATAATTATACAACTCACCAGAATGCAGAATCAGTGGGAGCCCTGAGCTTGTTTTCCTGAAACTAGATGGTCCCATCTGCGGGTGATGGGAGACAGTGACACCCGAAATGTGTTGCTATGTCCAATCTACTCCGTAATCTCGTTTTGCTTGCTGTCACTGCAGAAAACCCTGCTTCACAAAGATAGGATGTTGGAAATGGAAGCAGGCTTTTCAGTACTTTTATGGCAATCTCAGGTTATTCTGCCCTGACTTTAATCCAGAACCTCTGGAGATCTGAAGTTGTCTCAAACATACTTTTAAGGCCACCATCATTTATGATCTCAAGCAGTTGATCCTCTTCTAGCACAGAGAAAGTCGATTCACCTGGCTTATGCACAAATGGGTCATGGATCCATTCCTTCCCAGTTCGGAGGTCTTTTGTGGTTGGGAAGTAATGCTTAAACTCTTTTGAAAGCTGAGATAAGTGATCATGCACCAGCTGGGAGAAAGAAGGCCCTGGCTCCGTCTCTTTCAAAATCTCTGCTAATGTTTGAAACATGTCAAAAATCCCAATGTTCACTCGTCGCCCCCATAATTCCAGTTTGGCTTTGAATGCAACCACATTATCTGCCGACTTGAACACACTTGTCGTTCTCCCCTGAAGTGACAGGTTGAGTTCGTTGAGCAGGCTGAATATGTCACATAAGTAAGCAAGATTTGTGACCCCTTCTGTGTCACTGAAATGTGCTGCCAGTGGTGACTGTTTTTCTGAAAGAAATCTCTGGAGCGGCTCTCGTAACTCAGAAACTCTGGCCAGTGATCTACCTTTAGAAAACCACCTCACTTCTGTGTATAAGAGAAGATGTGTGTGCTCTGCGTCCATCTCCTCACAGAGCTGCAGGAACAGACGTGAGTTAAGGCATGTACTTTAATGTGGTTGATAATTTTAATCACATCCTGCAAAACGTCTTTAAGTTCAGGTGACATTTTTTCGGATAGCCAGCATTTCTCTATGGATGACACAGTGCGTAGACTCACATTCAGAAGCGACCTCTTTGACCTGAGTAGTGAAACCAGAAAGCCATCCAGTCATGGCAACCTCTCTGTCCGTGCATATACCAGCACAGAATGACCAATTCAGTTTTCCTGACATGTAATCATTCAAAGACTTGAATAGTTTTGCAGCTGTGGCGTTGGTTGGCAACAAAAGTGCACATAACATATCCTCAAGCACATTCTCCTGAAAAATATATCGCACAAAAACAAGCATTGTTGCCTTGTCGTCAACATTGGTAGACTTGTCAACCTGGATGGTGTACCACGGTGACTCATTAATCCTCTCTAACAATTGTGCCTCAATATCCTCTGCTATTTCATCAATTCGTCTAGTTATGGTGCTAGACGATAGAGAAACACGTGCCACCTTTTGAATTGCAGCCACTCCTAAAAGTTCACGACAAATGTCCTTAGCAGCAGTCAGGATCAACTCTTCACCGATAGTAAAGGGCTTCTTAGCTGTAGCAATGCAGTTAGCCACTAAGAATGATGCTCTCAGTGCAGACACATTTGATGAAGTGGTGGCCTTCAATAATTGCTTCCGTTCTTCGTGTTCATGTTCTTCTTCTTTTGAAAAACTCCAAAGGTTTGTCTTTTAATGAAGGGTGCTTGGTCTCCATGTGGCGAAGCAGTTTTGAAAGTTTCATGGCTTCGTTGGATAGCCAGTCGCCACATACTATGCAACGCGGGCTTGGAGTATGTGAATCAGCTGTTGCAATGAACCCGTAATTTAAGTAGGACTCTTGGTATTTTCTTTTAAATGCAGCTTTCTTTTTGTTGGCAGTCTTAGAGTCTTCTGCTATCTCATCATTGGGTCTTTCCCCCTTTTCAAAAAAGCTCTCCAGCGATGTTTGCTTTTTACTCATTTTGGCTAGGGTTAGCCTGTGGGCTTACCAAAACTGTGACTGAGACAGCTGTGCAGTGCTGAAAGAGGCATGGATGGAAGTGGTAAATAAAATAATGGGCGAGCCACACATGGACTAAAATTAAGTGTCGGATTCTGACTTAAAGCCTGTCACCAGATGCAGCTGTACAACTGAGGTACATCAAGTCACTTGCCACTATAAAGCCTGCCATCAGATGCAGCTTGTCACTTGCCACTCATTGATAGGGTTTTGGTATGTCTCCAAGCAGATGATTTATTATGGTCTCTGTGCAGTCAAACCTCTCTGCTAATGATGATCTGTATTTGCAGCCACTCCCCAGCGCTAGCATCACTGCCTCAGCTCCACCTCAGATCATCAGGCATTAGATTCTCATAAGGAACGTGCAACCTAGATCTCTCGCATGCGCAGTTCACAGTAGGGTTCGTGCCCCTATAAGAATCTAATGTCGCTGCTGATCTGACAGGAGGTGGAGCTCAGGCGGTAATGCGAGTGATGGGGAGCAGCTGTAAATACAGATGAAGCTTCACTCCCTCACCCACTGCTCACCTCCTGCTGTGCGGCCCAGTTCCTAACAGGCCACAGACCTATACTCGTCTATGGTCTGGGGGTTGGGGATCCCTGATCTAAATGATAATGAATCCTGCATCTTGAAATCTACAGTCTAGACCTCTCTCCTAAACCCATCTGACATCTTCTCTTAGAAATCTTACAGACATCTCAAATTACACATGTCCAAAAGTGAACTATTTATCTTCTTTCCAAAACCTATTTCACATATTGTTTTTCCCATCTAAGTTCAAGATAACTCCTTTATTCAAGTTGCTTAAGACAAAGAACCTGGAGTTGTCCTTGATTTCCTTTTTTCTTTCATACTCTTCATCCAATCCATCATGCTATTCTATTGGTCTTATGTTCAAAATTCATCCAGATTTCACTCACTTCCTTCTCCCTCCATTGCTCCCACCCTGATGCAAGCCACCATCAATTCTCCTTATGGTTTATTACAATAACACCTAATTGACCTCCCTTTCAGAAAGACCACTCTACTCAGGAGCCAGAGTGATCCTCTCGAATTATAAATCAGACTGTATCACACATCCTTCAATGTCTATTTCATTCAGAGTAAAAACCATTCTTGTAATGGCCTGAGAGCCCCTACATGAGTCGACACCCCCGTCCCCATCATACACCCCTTATTACTTCTCTAACCTAATTCTTTGCTACTCTTCTCTTCCTCACTGTGTTCCAGTCACGCTGGCCTCCTTGCTATTCCTAGAATACACCAGGAATAATTAACCTTCACTGTCTATTCACTCTGTCTAAAATTCTCCTACTGTCCACCTTCAGTTTCCAGATATCTGTATTCCTATCTCTCTCACCTTCTTCAAGTCTTTTCTCAACTGCCATCTTTCCAATTAATAAGGCTTACCCTAATCACCCTAGTTAAGTTTGAAATCTTCAGGCATTTCTGATCTATCTTTATTCTGCTCTAATTCCATTTTCCATAGCATGTCTCAAAAATTAAATACTATTTAATGTATTTCATGTGTATGCTAATTATCTCTATGGTTTATTGTATGTGTTCCTTTGCCAGAATATAAGCTCCACAAATGAAGAGAATGTATCCATTTTTCTTACACTGTATCACCAATGTTTAATACAATTCCTAACACAGAGTAAACACTCAATAAATATTTGTTGAATGTTGACTTTCCCTTTTAGGGACCTTATAATTAAAATATCAGGGAACCACATAAGACAAGATGATAAAGCAATAATTCCTCAATTTTTAACCATATATTGTGTCTCCTTATTTTTCAGTCTTATTTAATTTCAGAAAGAATACAATCTAAAACGCTAGTCTTAAGAAGAGAAGGTCATATGGACTAAAATAGTTGAACAAACTTTCATGCAGATGATAGAATTTAAATGTGTTTATATGGATAATCTTTAGACTGAGGATTCAGATGAAAGAGTGGACAGGGACAGGTAAAAATTATAACACACTATTTAAATATATTCAAAAAGTGATATTAAAAGATAGCTATATGTTATAGAAATGTCTTACACTCAGGTTTGCCTTTAAAGGATCTTCCATTTATGACATAGGAATCAGTGTTGCTATTGCTAATGTTAGGTTCTATATTTGATTATCACAAATTTTTGCCACATTTAGATTCCATACTTATCTACTGCATTGGGAAAAATATTTGATTTCATACTTTAATACCAACTTAAAACCAACTTAAAGTCTAACACAATTTTAGTGACATTTTTGTTTTGATTTTTTTCATTTTGACATCAATAATCTTTTTATAATTAAATGAAGTTGAAAACTATACTAATTACAGATTTAAGATTCTCCTGTCAAGACTTGGTTGCCTGCATTAGTAATAGAAAGGGTAGTCTAAATAAAAATAATTAACTGAATATACTAAAACCTAAATGTAGCCATGACTTTCAACTTCTCCCATGTTAAGAAGGAAAGAGCCACATTTGATGATTTCAGAATTCTCCCCTTTCCCTTCTCTGGTGGAAGAATGGCTGAGCATGGCAATGGTCAAATGGAGACAGCAGGAAAGAGAAAAATAAAGGCTCCACAAAGTGGATTAGTTCTTGAATAATTAAAAGTTGAGCAAGCAGGAGCTTTCTCAACCTAATTCTTTTAAAAGGGGAACGACAAAACAATCAGATAAAGTAGACTTTAACATCTTTCCTTCCTCAAGATATTAATAGCTTATTAACACAATTTTGCATAACTCCATTGCATTGAAAGCTTTGTTTCCAAGGTGTTTTAAGTTCAAAATGCAGAAATGCTATTTCTCATTTGACAGAATTTCTGTGAACATATTTAAAATAGATTTTATGGCATAGTTACTGAAGTGAACATATTGGGAAAATATTACCACAGTGTCCTAATTTGAAGGGTAAATATCTATTGATGTCATCTGATATTTGTGAATGAGGCAATTGTCCATTTTTTTAACTAAATATATCATTTTGCCTGTAAAACACAGTGCTTCCAGTGTAATTATTTCAGAGTACAGTCTTTATTTGTTGTGCAGCCTAGGTTTGAATCTAAGCTAGATACAATGAGCTTGAATCTCCAGGATTCCCAAAAGAATTGAACTTATAATGCCTTTAGAAGAGAGTTTCTTATAGGCCTGTGTTAGAAAATTTATGTGATGTCTCAACTGAAAAATAGGGATCAAAACTTGAGTTGCATGGCCTACAAATACTTGAATCTGTTTTTTACAGTAATCACAAATAAAAATGGCTGGAATAAGCTAAATTGTTAAAGTGAAGTCCTATCTCTAGATGCATAATTTGAAAATCAAAACAAAGTTAATCTTAAAAAGTGTGTGTGTGTATGAACTTTTTTAGAATTGAATAGTGTGTGTATATTTATATATATTATATCAATATATATGTGTATAAATATATGTATATATAACCTTTTTAAAAATCAAACACACTGTGTTTCAGAGGACCAGACAGACCAATCTCAAAAATTGGTTAATAAAAATGTGAGCTGTACGGGGAATTCCCTGGCGGTCCAGTGGTTAGGCTCCGCGCTTTCACTGCCGAGGGCGCGGGTTTGATCCCTTGTCCGGGAACTAAGATCCTGCAAGCCGCTTGGCACGGCCAAAAATAAATTTAAAAGAAAAAGAAAAGAAAAGAAGCAAGATGCTTAAAAAAAATGTGGGCTCTACATTTTTAATATAGTAACGCAATAAAGAGGAACTGTAAACAATTTTAATAAGTAATGAAATAAAGTAACGTAATAAAGAGGAACAATAGGCATGGTGTTAAAAATAATTAAATAAATCCCACCTATATTCGTTCCCATCTATAAACATCCATTAGGTATTTAAATAAGTCACCTAATCTTTGTGAATGCGTGATTCTTCATCCATAAAATGAAAATAATATTGCTTAATATATCTTCCTCATAGGATTATTAAGAGAATTAAATTATTTTACACAGTGACATAAAGAAGTGTAAGTTAACTTTCCTCTTATTAACACATGAATTTTATCTAGTATTTATTAGATACTTATTAAGTGGCTGACATGATACTAAGTGCTTTACAACATGCTATCTAATAATCGGAACAGCCCTTTGAATTAGGCAAGAAATGAGAAAGTGACGTTCAAATATTAAAATGTCTGATTAAGATTACATAGCTAGTTAAGTGACAATACTGAGATTAGGTCATCCTTCCAACCCGTGCTTTTAACTACTATGCTTTAGTACCTCTCCATGTTTAGACTGAACTATAAGTTAAAGATATGCTCTAAGAACTTTTCCTAAAGTCTAAGGTCCATATATTAGTATATATGGTAAAGTTCCCCTGGCAACCTATTTTTCCAAATGTGTTCTGACTTTCATAAGCAAATTAAGCAGCTATAAAAACCTCTACAAAAATACAAAAATATTGCTCAGCATAGACTAGTTATATATGTTTATATATTTACATTACAACATACAAATATTTATTTATAAATATGTTTATTATTTACTTCCCATCTGCAAGAGCATTTATTGCAGCTATTATATTGATAAGATATTGAGATATTCTTTCAGCACACTAATTCCTACCTCTTTGTTGTTCTTTTAGGTAGATAAATTTTACAAGTTTATACTAGCCAGCTCATCTCGACATGATTGTTGGTTCCTTTGTTGACAGACATCCTCTGCTTCTATTTGTTTCTAATAATTATAGATAACATATATTCAGCACTTTGTGCCAATTACTTTACTTGCTTTATCTCCTTCAATCCTCTCTGCAACTCTCTGATGAAACCATTCATATAATAATCATATTTCAGAGTAAGAAACTAAGACATTGAACATTTAAATGACTTGCCTAGGGTTATCCAAACAGTAAATTATAAAGTTGGGATTCCATTTTAATCCAATGGACTCTTCTCTGAACAATTTTAAGTTTAACTGTAAACAACATGAGTTTTTTTTTTTTTTTTTAACAAATAATGTGGTAGCATTTTCACCACAGCAGGGAATTCCATTTTCAGCAGAAGATAAAGAGATACACTACAGTCTTTTCTTTAAAATAGTACTTTAATTTGCTTCTGCTTCCATGTCTTGGTTTACACATAATTTCAGGAAATATCATCCTAATGCAGGCACCTGTGGAGATAAGGCATCAGGCACACTGGCTTATAATGAGCCCAGATTGGTAACTGGGCAGAAAAAGCTAAAGGGAGAAAAGAAAAAGCTTTATACTCCTGTTGGTTGCAGATATCCAAAGTGACTATGAATGCTCAGGGGAAAAGTTGAGGATAGCTAAGGGTTATGTTATTGACTTCTGTGCCATTTTGTTAACCTCTAGTTAATAAGGGCAGCTCTAGGTGTTATGACCTTTCCAAAAAGGGTAATTGCTTTTCTCATTCAATTCATATGTAATGGTGCTCCTAAACTTCCTTGGGTTTTTATTAAGAAGGCAAAATACTTCAGCAATAATTTTAGGACAGCACAGTTTCTGGTTAATCTTCACATAGAGAGAAGTGGCATGAGAAACACCTCCACACCATCTTTCATACCCTCACTTTGCATTGGTAAATGACTTGTTTGGTTTGGCTCTCCTCCTGCTGCTTCTCTGGACCTTGAAATCCTGTGGACATGGTGATCTAGGTCAACAGAATCTAGGAAGGTGGAGGGTTTTCTTTCTTGATCATCTATCATCAAAAAGTTCAACTAAATCCTACCACAAAGTGTTCCTTATCCTTCTGTCATATATGAAGTACTTGGCAGGACTAGTACTTCATAGACATTTTTTTAAACGCTTAACAATAGTTTCAAAAATTGAGGGCAAGCAGTACTTCAGGGATATAGGAATGGCTTCATAGAGTTGTTTTTCCTTCTAATTTTTGTAGGGCTTATTTCAATCATCCTTCAGTATCTGTGGGAGATTGGTTCCAGAAAATACCAAAACTGGTTGGTTCCCTGCAGATACCAAAATCCGCAGGTGCTCAAGTCCCTTATATAAGATGGCGTAGTATTTACATATAACCTATGCACATCCACCTGTATACTTTAAATCACCTCTAGATTATTTATAATACTTAATGAAATGCAAATGCTATGTTAATAGTTGCCAGTGCGTAACAAATTCAAGTTTTGCTTTCTGGAACTTTCTGAGTTTGGGTTTTTTTTTTAATATTTTCTACTTGCCCTTTGTTGAATCCGTGGATGTGGAACTCGTGGATATGGAGGGCCAACTATATATTTAATTCATTTGTATCAACTGATTGAAGCATCCTCCACGTCTTTTATTCCTCTGAATAAAATCCTAATTTATGGATTGGGTTTTGGCTTACTGATTTCCAGTAAGAAAAACTTGTGTTTGTCTGTCACATAGCCAACAGCACAACTGTGACAGCAGTTGAGCAGTTCTCCAAGGGCAGTCAGCCAGGCTGGCTACCTCAGAGACTCCAGAGAGGACCCCAGGAAGGGTTGCTCACCTTGTCACCCTTTCAGGCAGATGTAGAGCTGCACCCTGTGCCAAAGAAGAGATGCATAAAATGTGTTAGAGCTTCTTAATAGTTTGGGGATATCTATCGGTTTTGTGAATTCTCCTTAGGTATCTTTACATTGTACATGTTCAATCTTCTCAATCTTACAAAATGAAGGGAGTAAAGATTTTATTTTCTGTTTTCTTATATCTGCTGATTTCCCCTTTCTTTTGTAGCAGCACTATAATAACTAAATAATCCCAACTATTTTAATTTCTTTAGATTAGTAAACAGCCAAGGTATGTCTTATGCTAAATTGTTCTCAATTTTATATCTAATTTCCAATTATTACTATCATAAAATATTATTTAACACTCATATTTTATTTTTTAAATGTACGTATATTATATAACACTAACATATTATATTAATAAGTTATTATTCTTACATGTGATTACCCATATGGTGTTTACACTGTGTATTTAATTAATTATTCTTAATATTAAAACTATTGTTTAGTATATTTTATGTACTATTTTCTTAATTTTAGGTGTACAAGAATTTCCAGAAAACATAAAGTGCTGTAAGTGTTTAACAATTATTGAAGCCAGTGTCAATCCAATTTCTAAGTGAGTATGAGTGATTACATTTTATTTATCTTTATGTTTCCATTGGATAATAATGTACCAAGATAAAGGAAACTCACATAGTAAATGAATTTTAAATGCTGTATTTAAAATTCAATTTAATAGAATGATGGGAAAGGAATAATCAAATCAGGATAGTTCAATAAAAGATGAGTAAAAGCATTGCTGAGTAACAATGAAGGCCTAATTGGCACAACATGGCATTACTTTGAAGGAAACCGTGTCATCATTTTTTGTGGTTCTGAAGCAACATTCCATGGAAGAGCACCAAAACTAAGAAAACAGTTATTAGTTATGGTCATGCTGGAAAATTAGCATCAAGGTTCTGATGAAAGTTCAAGAGAGTGCAAGTGTATAAGGTGCATGCAAATAGCTGATCATGTGATTCAAGGTGGAAAATGAATGAAGTATGATCAGAAAAAGGGAATACTGTATTTAGGTACCAGATATCACAGGAAGAGCAAAAAGACAACTCTGTGAGGATAGCCTAGGGGAAGACATGGATGGTAAAAATGCTGTGATCAGAAATAGGGTATCTGTGTGTCATGATCTGTTAGTAGAGAAATGCCAAGGGAAAGTGAAACCCAGCACGTGACCATGTTTCAAATTACGATACGCCATAGCAATAGAGTGTATTGTGGAATCAAGTAGGTCAAGAAACCATGAAGTGAATGGATTGGGTAAGCCCCGAACCTGAATGTTAAAGTCACTTATCTATGGAAGTGGATGTAAAATCTAGAAAGTCTATCGAAAGTTGTAGTAATATTTGGAAGTGGATGAAATTAATCAGTGGTATTGGGATGCAGATAATGAGTTGCAAAATAAGACTGGCATTTTAATTATACAAAAACTGACAGGATTTGAGGAAAATCCCTCAGTCCTTTGTCCACATGAAGATGGGGAGACTGGGAGAAACTGAAGTTCATAGGAAAGGTGTTGAATGAATCTAGTGTTTCCAGAAGAAGACAAAAGGAAGTTTATCAAAGGGAATTTAAAGGGAAAATTTTCACCAATAGGGTTGAGGAGAGGGAGTAGTGAGGATGGTTTCTCTATGGATCATGAGAAGAGGGTGTAGGTGAAACTAGAAATGAAATAGAATGTAAAAGAATGAGGTAGAAGTTTAGATGAGGCTCTTTACAGTGAATGGTTTGTGAAATAATTTGAGGCCTTTAGTAGAAAGTGTGGAACATCAAGGAATAATCTATGTTTGAATAAACCATATTCTACCTCAAATGTAGAATATGGTGGGGGGAAAAAAAACGTGAAAATTATTCTCCAAAACACTTAGACCAAAATGCAACTTTCTCATAAAAGAAATAAATATTGCTAACTTATCACAACAAGACTATAGACATGTCCTTGACTTAAGTCATAATCCAGGGCAGATGATGAATTATTTTGATTTCTAGTTCTTTAATTCTAATAGCTCATTGTATTTAGGAATCGTGGTCAGGTCTTTGAGAGTGGAAGTCAGATGATAAATTACATATTTAAAAAGCTTAAAATCTATAGTTTTATTGGCTATGTCTCTGAATTCCTTTCATATATTTAACTTTTTAAAAGATAACTGAATATAACTGATTTCATCAAAAAATGTCTAACACTAAAAGCAAGTTTGGGAATTCATTAAAAAATTACTCAAAAAAAAGGTCAATTTAAATAGTATATCAATTTTAAAGTCAGCGTTCTTTTTTTTTTTAAGATATATTGGGTTGGCCAAAAAAGTTCGTTTGGGTTTTTCCCTAAGATTTATGGAAAAACCCAAATGAACTTTTTGGCTGACCCAATAATTCACGTACAGTAAAATTCACTCTTTTAGGTGTACGGCTCAGTGAATTTTGACAAATGTATATAGTTATGGAATCACCATAATCATCAAGATATAGACTATTTCCATCATCCCAAAAAGTTCCCTCAGCCCAGTCATCCATTGATCTGACTTCTGTCCCCATGGTTTTGCCTTTTCCAAAATATCATATAAATGGTGTCATACTTTGTGTTTTTTTTTCTTAACACAGTGATTTTGAGATTTATTCCTGCCATTTCAAGAATTGGCACTGCATTCCCATTTATTTCTAGGTAGAATTCCATTGTATGAATATAACACAATTTGTTTATCTATTCCTCAGTTGATAGACTTTTAAGTTGTTTCCAGTTTGGGGCTATTATGAATAAAGTGGGTATAAACCTTTCTGTACAGGTGTTTGTGTAAGCATCTGTTTTCACTTCTGTTGGGTAAGCACCTAGGAGTAGTTTTCTGTGTAGTATGGTACATGTATGCATAACCTTATAAGAAATTTCCAAACTGTATTCCAAAATAACTATTTCATTGTGCATTCCAACCAGCAACCTGAGTTTCCATTGTTCCTCATTATTGTCAGAATTTGGTACTGTCAGTTTTTTTTTTTTTCTATTTTAGCCACTCTAGTAGATATAGTAGCTCATTGTCATATCTCACTGTAGTTTTAATTTATAGTTTAAAGGTCAAATTAGCATCTTTCCTTGTATTTATTTACAATCTGTATTGCTTCTTTGTTAAAAGTTCAGATTTTTTGTTCATATTTATTGACTTGCCTTTTTATTATTGAATTATAAGAATTCTTTATAAATTCTGGCTGAAAATCAGATGTTTGTTTGCTCTTATGACTTATCTTTTCACTTCCTAAATAACGACTTTCAAATATAAAAAGATTTTCATTTTTATGAAGCCTTATTTATAATTTTTTTATGATTTATTCTTCTTGTCCCTGTCTAGGAGATCATTACTAAATTCATAGTCATAAAGATTTTCCCCTATGCTTTCCTCTGGAACTTTTGTAGTTTTGGTTTTACATTTAGGTCTATGATCCATTTAAAGTTGACTTTTGTAAATATATATGTAAGGTGTGAGGGTTATGGTTCTCTTTTTTATTTATTTATTGCATATAGATATCCAATTGTTCCAGTACCATTTGTTGAAAAGATTATCCTTTCTTTATAAAATTATCTGAGTACCTGTTTTGTAAATCAATTGATCATATGTGTTTGGATCCATTTCTGAATTCTCTATTTTTTATGTTAATCTATATGCCTCTCCTAACACCAGTTTTATACTATCTTAATTACTGTAGCTTTGTAGTAATTCACACAGTCAGGGAATGTGAGTCCTTCAACTTTGTTCTTCTTTATCAAAATTATTTGTGCTCTTCTATGCTCTTTGCTTTTCCATATAATTTTTATAATCAGCTTGCCAAAAAATGTGGAATTTTGATAAGGATTTATTGAATCTGTAGATCAATTTGGGCAGAATTGACATGTCAAAAATATAGAGTATTCCTTTCCCTGAACATAATATATCTCTATACTTATTTAGATCTTTAAAAAAATTTTATCAATGTTTTGTAGATTTAAGTTTACAAATATTCGACAAGTTTTGTTCATCTTATTCCAAGTATTTCATGTTTTGGGGACAATTACAAATTATTTTTCTATCACAGAAATATAATTGATTATTGTATATTGACCTTATGTCCTGCAACTTTAATAGATTCACTTATTAGTACTAGTAAATACTTTGTAGCTTTGTGGGGGAAAGGATGCAATTTTCTATGTAGACTATCATGTTACCTGTGAATAAAGACAGTTTTATTTCATCCTTTTCAATCTGTACTTCTTTTATTATTTATTTAGCCTTATTGTCCTGTCTAGGACCTCCTGTATAATGTTGAATAGAAGAGGTGAAAACAGATATTATTGCCTTGTTCCCAATCTTAGGGAGAAAGCATTCAGACTTTCACCATTATATATTGTTACTTATTCTTTTTTTTTTTTTTAATACATTCCCTTTATTAGGCTGAGGGAATTTAATATAATACATTTCTCACTTCCTTTTGAGCTTTTACCAGCAGGGCTGTCAAAGTTTAGATTTCTACTTTCAAACTTTTCAAGAAAATCAAGGCTGTCTCTATGATGCTCTTCAACAGTCATGCAATCTCCGACCACTTCCTGGTTCCAAAGCCACTCCACATTTTTTAGGAATTTATTACAGCAGAATCCCAATACCAGATACCAAAATCTGTGTTAGTTTTATAATGCTGTGTAAGAAATTACCACATACTTTGTGGCTTAAAACAACACATATTTACTATCTCTAAGTTTCTGTGGGTCAGGAATCTGGTCATGCTCTAGCTGGGTTCCCTGTTTGAGAGTTTCACCAGGCTACCATCAAGGGATCAGTCAAACTGCAGTCTCATCTGAAGGCTCAACTGGAGAGAAATATATTTTCAAGCTCACTCAGGTTATTGGCAGAATTCATTTTCTTGCTGTTATAAACCTGTGAGCCCCAGCATTTTGCTGGCTGACAGCTAGAGGCCACTTTTGCATCCTAAAGGCTGGTGCAGTTCCCAGCCAGGTGACCATCTCCATAGGCAGTTCACAACATAGCATCTTATTTCTTCAAGGCCAACAGCAGTGTAGAGTGAGTATCGTAGCAAGATGGAGTCACATAATGTAATATAGTTATGAGAATGACATCCTATCCTATTTGCCACATTCCATTGATTAGAAGCAAGTCACAAGTCCTACCAATACTCAAGAAGAGAAGATTTTACCAGGGCATGAAATTCTGAAAGCGAAGATTATGGGGTCTGCCTTAGAATCTGCCAAATCTTTGAAATCTGTTTTGCTGAGACTTTTTCCTGTCAATAGACGTTGAATTTTGTCAAAGTTTTTCTTAAAAAAAAATCTATTGACATGATGATATAAATAAACCCTACCTGGTCATGAAGTATTGCACTTTTTATAAATTAATGGCTCTGATTTGATAATATTTTGTAAGGATTTTCCCATCTATATTCATGAAGCATATTAGTCTGAAATTTTTTTTCCTGTATAGTACTATTCAAATTGCCTATTTTTTCTTGAGTGATTTATGGTAGTTTGTGTTTTTTAGGAATGTGTACATTTCATATGTTTTCAAACTTATTGGTACCTCATTTTTCATAATATTTTTTTATTAGCCCTTTAATATCTATAATATCTCTAGTGATGCTCTCTGTTTCATTCCTGGTATCAATAATTTTTGTCTTCTTTCTTTTTTTACTTGATCAGTTATACCAGAGATTATCAATTTGCTCTATTAAAAAATAGACTTAGGTTTCATTTACTTTTCTTTATAGCTTTTCTGTTTATGTTCTTAGATACAAGAAATCTACAAAGTAGTTAAGTCATGAAAACCCTAGAATATGAAGGTTATAGTTTTAAGTGTTAGCGTACTAGTTTTAGTTTTAGATGTGAACTTCATAGTATAGTCTGAATGCCTTAACCAAGTCACTGGTGAAAATTATTACAATAAAATTGAAATAACAACTTCTCAATGAGAAAGTAAGGACCAACATTTATTGAGAACCTAGTATGTCTCAGGCTTTTAGATTATTTCATTTTCATCTTCACGGCAATTATGAAGTAGATAAATATTATCTATGTAACTTTTTACATATGGAAATGCATAAAGATAGTATTTAAATTCCTGGGCTCCTTTTATTATATTTCACAAATCCTGAAGGAACATTTTGATTTTGGTTTAAATTAAAAGATACAATTTGAAAAATCTGAACATTCTTAATGCTCAACAGTAAGGAAATTGCTAATAAATTATGATACATCTACTGGATGGTTATAAAGATTATTTATAGGGTGACCATATGTCTCTGTTTGCTCAAGTCATCCCAGTTTATACCTCTTGATGTGGCATGATTAATAATAGTTCCCTTTTAACACTCAAAAGTGTCCTAGTTTGAATGATAGATTATGTAGTCACTCTGGTTATACAGCAAAATTGAAAGATAATTACAAAGTAAAGGGAGAAATCATGATACAAGTTTGCAGTGATGTTAAAATAATTAATTGGAAATTAGATCAAAATTAAATACATGAAATGGTAATAATAATTGTGTTAAGGAGGTGGAATTATGAGCAACATTTTTCTTTTCTCTTTATTTTCTAAATGTTCTCTGATAATATTAGGTTAATTTTATAACTTTAAGGTTATAAATTAAAATGTTTAGATGTAAAATATCTTTCCAATTAGAGTAGGAGATTTTACATTGGCTCCTTAATCAAAACTTATAGCACCTGTGTTTTAATTTGGTTTAACTGCTCTAATGGAGGTCAAATGCCTGTAATATGTTTTCATTAAACTTCTAAAGTAAATGCAATTAGAAAAGAAAAATGTTGAGACAAGGATGTCTGCAGCCAATCTTAATCTGCCTATTCCAACAATAAAATTAGCACTGATAGAAGTATTTAAATTAGTATTCTAGTTAATATTGAAAGATCAGAATAAAAACAATACCAAGGAAAAGTAATACAATTGCTCCCATTTAGTGAGTTCTTAATATGGGGTGGGTAATCATTTACTCATTGGAGCAACTCTGGAAGTGGATATTAGTATGATCATTTTATAAAGAAGGAAACTGAGTCTTACAAAGATTGAGTGATCTGTAAAAGTCACAGAGATAAATAATTGAAAGAATTGTGATTCAAACTTAGGTCTTCTGACATCAATGCCCACGTGCTCAAGCACTAAATATTTTGGGTGTCTGATTCTAGTGTGCTCTCTTTATTGCAATTTGAATATGCTAATTTAAAAAAATTTTTATTGGAGTATAGTTGATTTACAGTTTGTGTTAGTTTCAGGTGTACAGCAAAGTGAATCAGTTATACATATACATATATCCCCTCTTTTATTTATTTTTTTGGTACTTTTCCCGTATCGGCCATTACAGAGTATTGAGTAGAGTTCCCTGTTCTGTACAGCAGGTTCTTATTAGTTAGCTATTTTATATTTAGTAGTGTGTATATGTCAATCCCAATCTCCCAATTTATCCCTCCCCCACATTATCCCCTGGTAACCATAAGTTTGTTCTCTACCTCTGTGACTCTACTTACGTTTTGTAAATAAATCCATTTGTACCCTTTTTTTTTAGTTTCCACATGTAAGCGATATCATGTGATACTTGCCTTTCTGTGTCTGACTTACTTTACTCAGTATGACAATCTCTAGGTCCATCCACGTTGCTGCACATAGCATTATTTTGTTATTTTTTATGGCTGAGTAATATTCCATTGTATATATGTACCACATCTTCTTTATCCATTCCTCTGTTGATGGACATTTAGGTTGCTTCCATGTCCTGGCTATCGTAAATAGTGCTGAAATGAACATTGGGGTGCATGTATCTTTTCAAATTCTGGTTTCTCTGGGTATATGCCCAGGAGTGGGATTGCTGGGTCATATGGTAGTTCTATTTTTAGTTTTTTAAGGAACCTCCATACTGTTCTCCATAGTGGCTGTACCAATTTACATTCCCACCAACAGTGTAAGAGAGTTCCCTTTTCTCCACTTTTAATTTCAGCCATTAATAAAATGAAAATATTTCCTTAGAGAGAGAATTATTTACCAGTATATATTTTTAAAAATACTTTGAATTTTTAAATAAATCAGTCAAATGTGGAAAACCACCAGTTACTTTAGGAATGTGAAAGCCTTTAGGAATGTGAAAACGTTTCAGTAGAGTTCCCTTACTTAGTGTAAAATGTTGGCTTTCACTGAGTATCTTGGAGGAGGAAAAAGACAGCCCATGACTTTCACCTTCATTGAGTTTATCTAGCTTGCTAAGGAATATCTTCTTCCTTGCAGGTCCTTGTATGTTCCTCTGGAAGTTGTGATGTTGACAAGTGGGACCACTGTCACTATTAAAGCTACAAAATCATACCATAAAATTAATAATGAATAAAGTTGAATATCTTTTTAGCAGACCTACTGAATATATATTTTCAAATAATATGTTTTCAAACTACAATACTAGATTATTGAGGAGATTTAAAAAAATTCCTTGCCCTCAAAGAATGTATAATTTATTCCAGGAATAAAAAATTCCCAAAACTTGTATAAAATATAATTGTTATAAGCATTTTGCTAAATCTATGAATATAATGCTGTGGGGAAGGTGAGGAAGAAAGCATTAATTTTGAATCTCAGTGCAGAGTAACCATTCAACAAATTCTTATTTAAGTAAATTGAAATAAAAAATACACATGCTATTAAACAAGACACACTGTATAAATATACCCTTTAATTCTACATTTTTAGAGAAGAAAGATTCGATATACAATGTCAACACATTGTTGTTTATAAGCAGACTGAAAAAACTTTCTTACTTTGTATTCTGGTTTTTTCATATAACTTATTTTTGGCAGTCCAATTTTGCAATTGGAATCTGCCCAGTGTAGTCAATTCTTAAATCCTTAGAGAAGTGTTCTATGTAAAAGCCAGATTTTCTTACATCATAAACTTTGCCAGAGAAGCAGCCTAAAGAAATATATTTTTTATCAAAAGAAGTAGTACAATGTAATACCATTTAGTGCATACATGTGTGGAAAAATAGACTAAGGTAAGCTGAGTAGTTCAAACTGTCCCTATAACTAGAAAATTAGTATTTTTAAAGGATTTTTATTTTTTAATAGTTACAATGTTAAAATAAATTATTAGATAAAACGTTTTAACATTCTTCTCATTTTACACATATTAATCTTCTTTTTTGAAAAGTCGTAAATGATTTCCTTTCTCAAATGACTATAGGAACGAAAAGGACATCAAAGTAAGATAGTAGTTAAATTGAATTGTAATCTATTGGACATCTGTGCCATTATCATAAAAACTATTTTACTATCAGGATATGAGCTCTAATGTATTATAAGAAAGGAAAAAATAGAGAAAAACAAAGATCTACAATAAATTCTTTATAATCTTATAGGATAAGGTTCAAACCTTTGCGTCAAGCATTAAGTATCCTATAAATCCTGTCCCCTACTGATATTCTCAAATCTTAATTTCTTATACTCTTATACATAAAGTATTCCCTCTAGAACTCATCTTCCCTTTGTCACCCATCTCAGGTGAATTCTTACCTCTACATTATAGAACCCCTCGCTCCTCCCCTGCCTCCTTTCTCTCTCTTTTCTGTTTTTACGAATCCTACCTCCCTTTGGGAGCAAATTTATGGAAACATCCTCTATGAAGCCAGATACAAACAATCCAACTCCAAAATACAAATTGAACCAAGATATTTGTAGCAAAAATAATCCATATAAGATCAGCATCTTAAGAGTGTATAAAGAATTCCTACCAAATTGATATACAAATATTAATTGTGTTTAGTTTGGGTTCCCCAGCAGAAAAGTTTAGAAAATAATTCAAGCAATATATTTAGAAAATGATCTAAGAAAATACCAGTTAAGGATATGTTATCAAGCTATTTACTAGTATGGACCACTGGACCTTAATCTTTCTGGGAAACTCTGGGAAACAGGTTAAACACATATCACAGAGTTGTTAAGCACAATGGGTGAGGGCGCTGAGGTATTTATACTCCTTCTAGTCATTAGCTGAGACCTATTCATAGGGACATTAATCTCTTGTAACCAGCAATATAACTTAAGTAAACTCTTGTACACCAGAATATATGTTAAAAATAAATAGAACATATAATAGAAATACAAACAAAAAACTAGAAACAGCTGTAATGTTCAATTAGATGGAGAATGATAAATAAATAGTGGTATATTCATACAATGGAATACTATGCTATGGTGATCAGTCATCTACATCAAAATGAATGAATTTCATTTAACTAATCAGTGAATTATTTAATAATATGAATTATTAAAAGTCTCAGAAAAATATTCATAGTATGATTTGATTTATATAATGTTCAAAACCTGCAAAACCATGTGACTTTTTTTTTCTTTTTTTAGGGATTTAAATAGGTGTGGTAAAACTCCTTAAAAAGCAGAAAAGTAAACATCATTTAGGAATTTGTGGAGCAAATAGATGTAGTCAGGGAGGGACACCTAGAGGGTGTTAAATGTACTGGTTCTATTTATTAAATTATACTGTGGGTACATATATACTCTTTTTTTTTTTAACATCTTTATTGGAGTATAATTGCTTTACAATGATGTGCTAGTTTCTGCTTTATAACAAAGTGAATCAGCTATACATATACATATATCCCCATATCTCCTCCCTCTTGCATCTCCCTCCCACCCTCCCTATCCCACCCCTCTAGGTGGTCACAAAGCACCAAGCTGATCTCCCTGTGCTATGCGGCTGCTTTCCACTAGCTATCTATTTTACACTTGGTAGTATAAATAAGTCCATGCCACTATCTCACTTCATCCCAGCTTACCCTTCCCCCTCCCCATGTCCTCAAGTCCATTCTCTGTGTCTGCATCTTTATTCCTGTCCTGACCCTAAGGTTCTTCAGAAACGTTGTTTTTTTTTTTTAGATTCCATATATATGTGTTAGCATACGGTATTTGTTTTTCTCTTTCTGACTTACTTCACTCTGTATGACAGACTCTAGGTCCATCCCCCTCACTACAAATAACTCAATTTCATTTCTTTTTATGGCTGAGTAATATTCCATTGTACATATGTGCCACATCTTCTTTATCCATTTGTCTGTCGATGGACACTTAGGTTGCTTTCCTGTCCTAGCTATTGTAAATAGAGCTGCAATGAACATTGTGGTACATGACTCTTTTTGAATTATGGTTTTCTCAGGGTATATGCCCAGTAGTGGGATTGCTGGGTCGTATGGTAGTTCTATTTTTAGTTTTTTAAGGAACCTCCATACTATTCTCCGTAGTGGCTGTATCAATTTACATTCCCACCAACAGTGCAAGAGGGTTCTCTTTTCTCCACACCCTCTCCAGCATTTATTGTTTGTAGATTTTTTGATGATGGCCATTCTGACTGGTGTGAAGTGATATCTCATTGTAGTTTTGATTTGCATTTCTCTAATGATTAGTGATGTTGAGCATTCTTTCGTGTGTTTGTTGGCAATCTGTATATCTTCTTTGGAGAAATGTCTATTTAGGTCTTCTGCCCATTTTTGGATTGGGTTGTTTGTTTTTTTGATATTGAGTTTCATGAGCTGCTTGTAAATTTTGGAGGTTAATCCTTTGTCAGTTGCTTCATTTGCAAATATTTTCTCCCATTCTGAGGGTTGTCTTTTCATCTTGTTTATGCTTTCCTTTGGTGTGCAAAAGCTTTTAAGTTTAATTAGGTCCCATTTGTTTATTTTTGTTTTTACTTCAATTTCTCCAGGAGGTGGGTCAAAAAGGATCTTGGTGTGATTTATGTCATAGAGTGTTCTGCTGTACTCTTTTATATACATAAATCATTTCATAACCAAAGATTGGTCAGAGGAAGAGAAACCGTGCAATGAAACTCAGATATAGTGTTCCAGGAGTAGGGGGAAGAGCAGGAAGAATATATTAGAAGTCCAGAAGGAGAGAACAGTCAGTGTTGGCAACTGTTGCTAGGCAGTGTGGGTTACGAAAAGAAATGAAGTTAATGGAATTAGGACTTAAGAGCCTTTGGTGAGTGCAGTTTCAGTAATAAAGTTAGGGTAGATGCCAGAAAGCAATAGCTTGCAGAGTAAAGTAAAAAGTAGTGAGTAGAGGCAGCTCTTTAAATAATTTTGTCAGTAAATTCAAGGAAGGAGATAGGTTGGAATTTTAGGGGAAGGCAGATTTGAACAGTATTTAGAGGTATTTCGTGAAACAACATGGTCTTGTCTAAAGCCTAGATAAAGACATTAAAATTTTTAGGTAGAAATTTAATTATTAAAAAAATATATATCCTTTTAAGAAAAATCCTGGAGTTAAATCTTTTTGGTAAAACTGATTTAAACATTTCAAATAATTATTTTATCTAACTAGTAAGATTTTCCCATAGGATATTTTCTCAACTCTTTTAATTCTTCTTAAAGTCTTTAGGATTCGGTTTAATTACTGTGACAGTGTTCTTATTCAATGCACATGAATTGGATCAATTTGAATTATAATGTACATGTATGTTGGGCCTGCATTAAAGAAATTATCAGTTAAAGGGACAAAATACTCCTTCCCTTTTCATGTTGGGCAGCTTTAGTCATCATTGTCACAAACTGTAGACAAATTTTAATGATTAACTGAATGAGTAGATAGCATTGCCTGACTATATATGTGACTATGCTATTGAGAAAGAACATTAAATTTAAAATTACAAAACATGTCATACAACTTGAAATTTCCATAAAAATATCTCACTGGTGTGCATAAGGTTAGGGCAACAGTAAGAAATGATGTCTCTGACTTTGGCAATGACATAAATCTCAGCATAGGAAAGCAGTGTGGAGGTGGGTGAATGCCAATTTATTTAAATAACAGGCAAAATTTTCAAGCCGTAACAACATGCTCAGTAAATTCTTCCATTACTGTGATACCAAAGGAGAGTTGAAAATGTATTACACTTCTATTTTTTCTCCTTAGAGATATATATTTTTGTTCTGTTTCTATGGCAACATCTATGCAATGACTAAACCTTTAACTCCTTTCTAGACTCCCTGATGGCTTCACACAGCTTCTAAACCTGACCCAGCTCTACCTGAATGATGCCTTTCTTGAATTTCTTCCAGCCAATTTTGGAAGGTAAGAATAAGAAGTTTAAACGATACAATTTTCTTTCACTTTAGGTAAGTACTGTACCAGCACCAGTAGATGAGGCTTCAAAAGTGACCATTGGAATGAAAGACACCCTCATTCTTGTTCAGTAAATGAGACCATGTCAATTAATGAAACATTTTGCAAAAAATAAAGTTAGGTCTTTACATGTCATTAATAATCAAATTCCAGATGAATTAAAGAGTTAAATATAAAAAAATAAAATCAGAAATGATCTGGAAAAATATGCACATGAATATTTTTGACTCCTGGGTTGGAAAATACCTTTATAGCATAGAAACAAAAGAAAATATCATAAATGGATAGATTTGAACTCGTAAAATGCTTTTAAAATAAAATAATATTAGAAAATATTTTTTAAATTAAGGTAAAACAATAAATAGGAAAATATTTCCACCGAATATGGAAAGTAAATTATATCCTTAACTTATAAAGAATTCTTACAAATGAGTATGAAGTTAAAGTTCTCATTAGAAAAAAATGGGTAAATGACACATCCTGGCAGTTCATAATAAACGTACAAATTGGCAACACAAAAAATGTTTATCATCATAAATAATAAAAATAGTACAAATTAATATGACAATAAAGGGCCTTTGTGCTCTAGCATGTTATAAAAAGTGTAAAGCTGTTTATAGACTATGAGGAAAGAGATAACCTCACACTGCTGATGAAACTGCAGAATGTTATATACTCCTTGCAGGGCAGTGTGCTTTAAAAGATTTGAAAATATTTACAACCACTGCCTTTGTAATTCATTTCTAGAAATGTATCATATCATCATGTATCACACTAGGATTTATGGACAAGGATGTTTATCATTATTTACAATATGAAAAATATAGAAGCACACATCCACCTAGGAGATTGGTTGAATATATTATGGTACATATATATGACAATACCATGTAGCAATTTATAATCTTGCCTAGAGGAATATCTTTAAATTCCTATGATGTTATGTTCAAAGCATATCATAGCTATATATAAACTGTGTTTTCCATACTAATATGAATGTACATGAAATAAAAGACTATTTCCTTGGAAGTGAAATTATGGATGATTTTTATTTTCATCTTTATATTTTCAATGTTTTCTAGATGTTCTAGAGTGAACTTTTTTCTTTCAGTTTTATTGAGATATAATTGACACATAGCACTGTATGAGTTTAAGGTATATAACACAGTAATGACAAATTTATTACAAAATGATTAGGACAATAAATTTAGTTAACATCCATTACCTCATATAATTACAAAGAAAAAGTTTTTTGCCTTGTGATGAGAATTTTTAGAATTTACTCTCTTAGGAGCTTTCAAATATACCATGTGCCATACAGCAGTGTTAACTATAGTAATACTGTTGTGCATTACGTCCCCAGTACTTATTTATCTTATAACTGTAAAGTTGTATCTTTTGACTACCTTCATCCAATTCCCCCCACCCCACCCACCCCATCCTCTAGTAACCACACATCTGATCTCTTTTTCTATGAGGTTTTTTTTTTTTCTTTTTAGATTTCACATGTAAGTGAGATCATGCAGTATTTGTCTTTCTCTGCCCAACTTACTTCACTCAGCATAATGCCCTCAAGGTCCATCCATGTTGTTGCAAATGGCAGGATTTTCTTCTTTTTTATGGCTTTATATATGTATATATATATATATATATATACACACACACATGCATACATATATATGCACACATTTTCTTTATCCATTTATCTGTCAATGGAAACTTTGTTTCCATGTCTTGGCTATTTTAAATTTAAAAGATATATCTTGAAAGTTAAGACATTTTAAGTTTATTGTTAACTGCATTTTTCTAAATGATCATCTTTAAAATTGTTCAAATAACTGACTGAGTATAACTCGACACCAATCTGTTGGCAGAAGCTAATATATGACATTAAGAAGAACCCAGTGGAATAATGAAGTCCCTTAACAGGTAGCAGCCTCCATTTGCATACAGAAATCACCTCGAAAGTTTTTTCCAAATTCCCTTACTTTTGTAGATCATGATTTCACAATACCAACGAATACCATACACTTGGACAGTTCTGAAAATTCACAGATATTCAAAAGAGCATTTACCTAGTTTCTAAATGAATTGATACTTCACCATTTGTCCACATAAAATAGATTTTCCTTCTGGTACTGATGACAACACTACAAATATACCTTTGGTTTATTAAATCAGGAAATATTTATCTCCCTAAGACACACTTTTTTGTCTTGCATTTTGTCAGTTCTTTTTTACTAGTCCTAATATAGGGAAAGAAATTTGGGCAAACAGATAACATAATATCAAAACCAAAACCACTTAGAAATTAGAATTCAATTTTATGTGAATTGTCTGCCAAAAAAATTCTCTATTTTATTATTGTAATCTAAAAGGCTCTATAACTTTCAGCTGGATAATTTAACAAAAGAATGTTTTAAGATACTTTCCAAAACCTGAGATTTAGTGCCCCTAAAGGCCAAACTGAGTCATAAAATATTATTACAATAGTACAAATATTAAGAAGATTTGAGATATATAAATGTTTAAGAAACTTCTTTTACTAGTGATATACCCATGCTCGGAAGAACTAAATCACTTTATTTCAAATAAAGATTGAGTTATAAGATTAAACTTAAATTGGAAATTTGGTAGAACTCAAAACAAAAAGGAAAGGAGAAGAGAACTAGTTGAATATCTAAAAGCACAGTAAATATGGGACCTTGTAGGTGAATTGTATAGTTCAAATAGTGAAATATTCCCACATCACTAAGGATTTGGATAATTCAATTAATATTTGTCCTAAAGTAGCCTCAACTGAGTACATTTTAAAGCTCAGTATAGGCATTAGTAACAATAGCATGTCCCAGATTGCAAACACTAACAAATACTTAAATGCGAGATGCATTTCTAATTACAAATGTTATGCAAGCAACAGAAACTGTGAACACTTCTCATCCCCTTCACAAGATTATCCCAACTCCAGTACTGTCATAGGATAGATGATACTATAAATTTTTAAATGTGCATCCACTTGAAATGTTCAGATGTTAATCTCAGAGTCAATTAAATATGGTATATTATAGCACTTTCCCCATTTTTCAGTTAAAGATAATAGTAATAACCTAACACATACTAAAACTTATGGTGTGCCAGGCATTATGCTTTACAAGTGTGACATCATTTAATACTCAAAACCCTATAAATTTTGTGCTATTGTCACATACTCATTATAGATGAGGAAACTGGAGTTATGAGGAGTTAATTAATTTGCCCAGTGTCACATGGCAAAAAACAGATAGGATATGAAAGAGTCTGAATTTTACCCAGATCTGTCTGACCACAAAGCTCAAGGTTTTAACCACTATGCTATATTATTTGCATTACAAATTCATTTATTGTCTCTTGAGGGGAAGTATCACCATGTTTCAGTGAATGCAGCATCTAGTATTTAGTAGATATTCAATAATCTGTTGAATGCATACAATCAAACAACAGTCAATATAATTTTATAAAACATAGGAGATTTAGATGACTTGGTCTCAATGATATCTTTGAAAGAACTTTATTTTTAGGAAAGGGATATTTGTTATTCTCCAATGTTGATGCAACCTTACTCATAACCAATTTGCATAATTCTTAAAAATCTGTAACCATGGTATGTAATGTTTGGACATAGTTGTTTGGATAATAAAGTAACAGTTTACTTTACCATAAGAATATTGTTTTATAGAGAAATATTAAGAGCAATTTTTAAATTTATTTCTACAGACTTGCCAAATTGCGGATATTGGAGTTAAGAGAAAATCACTTGAAAACTCTACCAAAGTAAGTGGCTGAGTATTTTCTAAATTTGAATTGTGATTTTTCACTAGTTGGAAAAAGACAGCTATTTTTATTTTGGCTTTGCTTTGTCATTATGATTGAGTTAATTTTTCTACAATTTTTTTCTAGAGGCTAAAAAGTACAGTGTATTATAAGAGATTCATATTAAGAATGTATCTGCTTTATAAAACTGTGTGATTACAAGTAAAGGTGGGAAGAGTCCATTTAAGATTCTTCTCATAGCTTAACATACACACCAGGAAGTTACTGCATTGAAACTTAAGAAACTGACATTTTTATAGCCCCCAAACAATCAACAGTTTCAAAAGGTTCAACCTAATAGAATGCTTAACATTTCAAGGTAGTTTATGGTTTGAGATAATTTTCAGTTTTTAAATCAAAAATATACAAAAATATTTCATAAAAATGATTAAAATGTTTCTAGAGATCCTAAAATGATTTGGCAGAAAATTTATATTTATACATTCTTTCAAACTGTACCTTTTTAATAGTCTGTTTAAAATCTGGTTTACATAAAAATACAGAATATTTTTATGTAAAAACTAATCTCCAACATTTTATTCAATGTTTAGTTTAATAAAATTGTTTCATCCTGCTTTGCCTTATTTATGTCTAATGATAAAATTTTGTGCTGTACAGAAAAAAAAATCTTTGAAAGTCAAAAATTATTTAAAGTGGGGATTTTTTTACTCAAATAAATAATTATGACTTGTATATATTACAGTTAAAATATTGAAAGTACTATGTTGCTATTTTAACCCTCCTGCAGTATTGCTGAAAAATATTGAGTACAGTGATTAATTTTTGAAACATATCAGCAGGATTTAGAGACCTTTCGTTTGCTGAACCAAAACTTAATTTTATTTTTTTTCTTTTTATATTCCTTCTCTAAGCAAACTACACTGAATTTCATTGATTTTTTTCAGCCAGTATATCAATACAATACTCTCAAGTACATTTTGTTACATAGATATGTTTGAAAATTCTGTCAGGGCAATATAAAGCTTTCAATAATTATACGGATTTCATTTAAATATATACATAGAGATAAAACATCTATTCATTCCTCCATAAGTGGAAGACAAGGAGAGAACATGAAAAGGAGGAATGTCACCATATCTGGATACCCTGCACTTTTGAGTGGTCTTTCTCTAAGCCAAAGCACTATGCATAGTCTTGGAAGGCACCTCTTCCACGTTGGGGGCACAAACAGAAATGCGAATATGGTTGAAAGTGTTACTTGTTCAGCATTAATCTACTGCAAATGCATTTCCATCCGCCATGTTTTATTTATTTATTTTTGTCTGTGTTGGGTCTTCGTTTCTGTGCGAGGGCTTTCTCTAGTTGCGGCGAGCTGGGGCCCCTCTTCATCGCGGTGCGCGGGCCTCTCACTGTCGCGGCGTCTCTTGTTGCGGAGCACAGGCTCCAGACACGCAGGCTGAGTAGTTGCGGCTCACGGGCCCAGTTGCTCCGCGGCATGTGGGATCTTCCCAGACCAGGGCGCGAACCCGTGTCCCCTGCATGGGCAGGCAGATTCTCAACCACTGCGCCACCAGGGAAGGGAAGCCCCATCCCCCATGTTTTAAATGTCTACTTTTAAAGTAGAGTGGAAACAAGGCTAATTACACACTAAACTAGGGTGAAAGAGCAATTGTCTCCTTCACCTAAACATGAACATTTGGGTCAAAGAGAAAATATTGATGGTGTGGAGGAGAATCCTTTCCCCTCTGCTCTTAAATAACAGTTTCGATATGAAATAAAAAATAAATCTGACACAGGTTGTCAGGTTTTTAAATATGTATTTTTAAAATATAAATTTTAAATATAAAGCCTGACCATAGATGGGTAATATGGACTTTATATGAGACAGATGTGTGAACAGTTCAGAGTAATGAGTAACAATGCTCATAATTGGTGCATGGGTATTCTGTAGGCTGTGAGACAGTGGCCCAGTATCAAACAGAATTCAAATAAGTAGAATAATATGCATTTAACTTTGTTTGGCATTTTAAAAAAAACTTGTAAAGATGTGTGGAAATGACACGGGGTCTCCTTGGTAGACTGTTATATTTGTACAATTTGTATAGCTGTTACAGTTTTTACAGTTAAAAAATCTGCAAAATTATTTTCAATCTAGTATGCTTATTTTTTACCTTATAGACAGAAATCAAAAGAACCAAGGCCATGCATAATATATGGTGAAATTTATCCTAGTTTTGATGTCTATAAAAATGAGAATTGCAGAAAGTTCTGTCGTGAACAAAGATAAACTCTGTTTTTACTATGTATTATACGTAGTACCTTCTGATCCCCAATCTAGACCTGTAATAGAGAGATATATGAGAGCTTTCTATTATCCTTTATTTTTACACTTCTAGTGAAAATAAAGGAAGAAATATAGTTTTAGGAAAAACAATTTTAGCTTTCTAATAATTACTCCAAGAAGAGATAACTCATGATTTCCTCATGGACACAAACAAGATGTCAAATCTTTAGCAGGTCCTCAGTGATTTTCTCTTCTTTTCATCTTCTGTCTTAAAGTCTAAATGCCTGGCAAGCTATGAAAAATGTAAAAATGTGAAGAATTATGATATAACATACATTAAACTGTCTCTTTTTAAAGTAAACTGATAGAGACATTTTGATATGTGCAGATTCTAGATTTTATCACACTGTTCCTTTCCTAAGGTACACATTTGCTTAAAACTCATTGACACAGTCATTCTTGATTGTGTGTAATAACTGAGGACATTGAATATCTGGAAAAAACTAGATAACCAAAAAGAAAAAAACCTTTAACTTCTATGATAAAATTTGTCCTCATAGCAGAATTACCCTCTTAATTAATTTTGCAGGGGTAGTCCAAAAATGAATTTGCTCCCATTTTGGAACTTTTGCACTGTTTCTCTCTGGAATTCTCTTACCTCAAATCTTTTCAGGCTAGAGCTTCCTTAGGATTCCTATCTTTCTTCAAATGGTGCCTCCTTGGAGGCTTTCCCCGATCACATCATATAAGGTTGCTCCCCGTTAACCTTTATACCATTTCACTCTTCTGTTTGATTTTTCACACTTATGGTTCTCTAAATTGTATTGACTTTTTGTTTGCTTGGAGATGATCTCCTCAGGAGAACATAAGTTCTGTTCAGAAAAGGAATTTTTTCTGTTTTGTCACTGCTGAATCTCCCGTGCCTAAAGCAGTGCCCAGCATATAGGGGAGTATTCAATAAGTAAACAAGAATATATTGATTTACAATGAGAAATATCTGTCATGTGACCTGGACATTTTGTGTCACTTGATTATTTTTTCCCATAGAAAATTATATAGGATACAAAATATTAAAATAAGATGAGTCTTTGGTGAGCATCATGAAGGCAAAAAGAATAAATGGTTAGTGGATTCTCAATGGCTGATAGCTGAGCCTTGAATTTTAAACCTACACACACACACACACACTCTCTTCTTCTGGTGGTTTCAAGTTACATATAATAACCAAGTCATGACAAGGGAAGAAAATAATTTCAAATTAAGGCAATTAATATTTATAACAACTAAAGAAAATCCAAAAGTATTATGACTTATTTCTTTGACTTTGTCATTAAAAAGTGATACATTTAGTTAAGAAACATATGTCAAGATAAAAATAAAGGGATAAGAAAATATTTTAAAATGAAATTGAGGAACCATTTCCATGGAAGTAACGTAACAGCATACAAATGGTTAGTAATAATGGTGGGTTTTATCTTTAAATAAAAATTTTCCATTTTTATGAGAATTTTTCTAAAACCTTAAAGTTAAAATATGGCCTGTCCATTGATAACATTATGACTGTGACTTTGTTTCAAATTGAGCCAAAATATGATGTTGTGTAAATTTGTCTGTGATAATTATAAAAATATGAAATAATATGAAGAAAGGAAACACAGGTTAAGCTAATATTAATGTTTATATTTGCCCTGCCACCTGGGAACACAAGGCATGAAATGTGATTCCTCGATCAGCTGTCATAATAGAATGACTAAGAGAGGAATATTTCAAACATGTTGCAGTGGAATTGCTGGGGAAATATCAATAAGTAAGTAAACCCTGGTGAACAAATCCAAAAAGGGAAAAATGGATGAACTTGGTGGATAAGGAACTCTAAGAGTTGTTAGAAGAAGGGATTCAATTAGAGAAATGATAAGTCTGAAGTAGCGACAACTTCTTTTAGATCCTAGACTCTTTGTGAAGCTGAAAAAAGCTATGGAATCCATAAACATATTAATTGTAAAATCTGAATTGTCTCTATTTCCAATATATTCATAGCCCATTGTGAGTTTTCACATTTTTATTTTCACCTAGAAGTAGATTTGGATTTTTATGTAAAATAAATACCTAGTATACTATGACAGAGCACCAAAAAGAGGGCCCTCTCAATTTTAAAGAACCAAATTTGTTGAGTGGATTATTTTAATCATATAACTGTTTCTAGTATATTCACTCAAAAGATAACATTTTATTGAGCAAATTTTCTTTGGGGTTATTAATAGAGTTCTATTTCACTATCATCTATGACAATTTTTGGACTCTCCATAGAAAAAAATCATTAAGGAATAATTGAAAGGAAAACTTTCCCAAGTATAAGCATGAATGATACTTTGAAACTACTAGGCTATGTAAGCTTGAAAACTAGTAAATGATGTATCTATTATTTACATGATTTTATTCCTTGAGCATCATTGCTCTTATTGTGTTCCCCCCACCCAAAGACAAAGGTTCAGAAACTCTACAGTATTCCCCCTGTGAATGTCTAAAGACACACACCCCACACACATATATTCACAGAAGGCGCAGAAGCATAGTACCTTATCTGGAAATACTCTAAGAAAAAGATCCCCTTGAATTATAAATATAAATTGAAACCAGAAGTACATTAAAGCACTGTTAATGAGAGACACTAAATCATGAAAGTTAAGAAAAGACGGAGGGAATGTTTCAGACTGAAGAAGACTAAAGAGGCATTATAACTAAAAGCAGTGTTTCTGAATTGGTTCTTATGCTATTAAAAAAAAAATTATTGGGACACCTGGCAAAACTTGCAAAACTTGGGTAGGGTCTGATGATTAGATGGTAGCAAGGTATCAATGTTAATTTCCTAATTTGGATGGTTGCTTTGGTTTGGTAGGAGAATGTTCTTGTTTGTAAGAAATACACACTAAAGTACTGGGGAATGATGGGGCACCAGGTTTGCAATTTACCATCGAGTAGTTCAGAAAAGTTATTTGTATAGTACTTTGAAGCTTTTTATAATTTTTTGCATTGTTTCAACATAAAAACTTATTTTAAAAACTATTTTCATACAAAAATTCTTTAAAAATTAAAAGAAAAACGCTATTAACACTGAGAAAATTATCAGCTCTATATCTGAAATGCTTGTAGATATAGAGGGCCAGGGGAGAGTATGTATTTATGTACTAAAATGCTTAACTATTTATAAAAATGAGAATTTCAGTGATAGAGGTTTTTTATATGTGAATAATATATATATTGTGGATTTTTTTCCTAACCTGAATGGCAATAAATACTCCATATTCGTAATTTCCACTCAAATTTCTGTTTACTTGCAAATAACATGTTTTTAGTTTTCATATAAGTTCATTTATATTTTTTTAAATAAGATTACTCTTTAGGCAGACTTACAAAAATATAATGTATTTGTCATGTTTTCTTTTTTAAAACCTCTCTTCCTTTATTATCTATTTTCCTACCAGTTATCATTGTCAGCATAATGAAGAAAAATTCATAAAATAATATGTATTCTGAACTGGACAGGTGTGACTAAGTCATTTTCTATTCTCATTTCAGTGTCCTATTAATGAATTTATCTCATTTGGCATTACTGTACTGGTTACTACAATGAAATACATCAATAGTTTCCTTAGTGCTATTGTAACAAAAAATTCCTTTGTCAGGCACAGCTTACAGAATAGCTTATTGATGTTTCTGTTAACTGTTTTTGTGACTGTAATACATAATTGGATACAATGTGTTTTTATAATGGTATTACCTTATGCTTTTACGAATGAATATCAATTTACAAAGTATGGTGTTTTGTTACACCCATGGTACCCTCCCATTCTGGGTTTTCTTTATCGAAGGTGATAATGTGACAAGCTAGCTAATCAAGGGTAACCGTATTAGTGCCCTCTGGCTTTAGAGAATTGCACTTAGAACTAGGATTTTTTTTTACTTCTTCTCATAGGGTCTTATATTTTAAATTCAAATGAAATAAGTGATAATTATGACATGTTATATTTAAAAGCAATCAACAAATTATAATGCATTCTAACAATATAATTATTAGATTCCCTTCTAAAATATCAAACATATGCTTTCCAAAGATTCACAAAAGAAAAGAGTGTGAGCTAATTTCTTTTTAGCCTTGTATTTTTTCTTTTTAGCCTTGTGTTTTCAACATAAAATTAAGATCGAGAGTATATGGTTAGCTAAGGTTGTGTCGAGTCCAGTGAGGAGTTAGGGGGAGGCCACAAAAACAAAAACCACATAAAACCATGGAATCAAATCGCTCTTTTCAGAGTACTTCAATCAATAGCCACTCTGATCCCTGATGAGTAAATTTACCAAAAGATGAAAACGGCCTGGTATAATAACGAGGTTGAAAGTGCTATGACTTCAGTTTCATAAGATCTCAAGGCTTAGTCTCTCATGGAACAATTAGCCTATACTTAGTTCTATTTCACCTAAGAAGAGCCAGAATGTACTTGAATGAGGATATACTTTGCAGTCAGACAAACCTGGACTTGTATTCAGGCCCTTGCTTCTTGTTTATGAATTATTTAACTTCTTTGAACTTCAGTGTCTTTATTTTAAAAGAATATTGGGTGGTCATTGCCTTCTTTAAACTGTGAAATATATTTTGCATAATAGTTGATGAAAATGAGTCATGATTATTTAGAACCAGAAAAGCATTTAAACAAAAGTGTGTTCTATGGTACTTAGACAACTTAAGAGCATTCAAGGAAAGATTAGCATAAACAAGACGAAAAGACAACCCTCAGAATGGGAGAAAATATTTGCAAATGAAGCTACTAATCAATTCTTAAAGACTTTTTTTTTTTTTCTTTTTAAGGTTTGTAGTTTCTTTGGGTGAATTGAACTCAGATAGTAAAAGACATGATAAAAAATAAAAACTCTCAACAAGAACCGAGAGGAACATATTCAACATTTGCAGATTTGCAAATTCAAACAATTTAATGTGGATGATTGCTCTCCCCTTTATGAACAAATGTAATATCTTTACTAAAGATATAATATATTCTGAACTTTACATTAGTGTTGATCTTGGTCCCAGAGTCTTGGAAAAATATACAAAGACACAAAGGACCTAGCTAACAGACTACTCCTGTGGTCTCAGATATGGTGAATTGCACACATTTACTTGATTTCAAATTCCATATTCCAATAGCCAGATCTCAAATGGAATATTCATCACATATCAAAACTGAAATCACCTTCATCTCTCTTCTCCACTCACCACTCCAAGAAAAACAAAATCAAACCAAACAGAAATCCCAGGCATCTTATTATATACTGCCTAGTGACAGTACCATCCACCTAATTACAGAAATTAGAAATCTCAATTCTATTTTCCTCTCCTACTACCCCCAAATCCACTGTCCATCAACTTATGCCACATCTAAACACTCTTCTCTACCTTCTGTCATTGCCCTACTTGAGGTCTTTAGTATTACTTGTCTTAGCCTGCAGTAACTCCTCATTCTTCCTATCTCCTTCATCGGAATCCATCTCCTTATTCTTGTCAGAGCTTTCTTACTAAAATACACCATGACACATGCCAATGTAAAAACTCACAATGACTGCCCACAGCTTGCAGAAGACAAACATGTCAAGACGCTTCACAGCTTAGAGTCAACATTTCCAGTGTCATTATCTTTCAACACTCACCATCCCACAGGGTGTCTCTGCTATATACAGTATACAATGCACCTTTGTATCTCCAAGCATCTTTCTTAGAACCTTCCCTTTTTCTCTCTGAAAAACTCCAAATCATCCCTTAATTTTCCCATCACTTTTGCTGTGAAATTAGCCATGGATTCTGCATTCAGAGTGGTAGCTTAGAAACTCTGCTAGAGTTTTTTCAAGGCAGAGTTTCACAGGAATTTTGATCTGATTATAGTTTGACTCAGGAATCTAATAAGCTTCATTTTGTGAGAGATTTTTTTGTCATCTTGACTATGTTATTTGAAGCTCCAACCCCACAGTCCAACTCTCAAGGAAGCAACTGCTGAGCAGCATGCTTTTTTCTTTCCAATTACTGATTTTGGGATGGAACAGTTTCAGCAACAGTGGACACTCAAGAGGAAATGGTGAATTGATTTTCACTAGGGTCCTTCTCTGGTATTTTAGAAAGTGCATGAAAAAACTAATCATTAGGAGATATGTTTTATTCCAGCAATTGAAAAGCTTTCCCTGCCGCCTGTTTTGATTTTCACTTTTAAAAACTCTTGATGAGTAAACAACAAACTATTACTGATAATTGGCTCAATAGGACACATGAAAACAAGTGAAATATATCTAACTCTCCATAGATTTTCTGCTTTCTTCGTGCCTCCGCTCTTCTCTCTACTCAAGGTGGGGTTAATTCAGGTCTTTCAATATGCAAAACACATCCTAAAAAAGCTTGATTTCCTGCTGAACAGACAGACCTAAGTGAAATATTTCTAAGTTGCTATAGTTTTCCACAGTTTCTGTGACATTTAAGATCAATACCTGAGCAATATTAAAAATAAACATTCACATAAGATATTAACTTCATGACATTCATTTCCTTGGATGTATATTTTGCATTTCCTTTTAGTAATATGAGATTTTAGTTTGCCCTTTTATGGCTTTAAAAAACTGTGAATTCTTCCTTGCCAAACTTCCTATTCCATTATGTTTAGTTTTACATTATCTATATTCAAAATGATCCCAAACCTTTACCTAACTACACTGTATTTCTATTCATTTTCTCTTTATAGTTAAACTTAATTCAGTACATTAAAAGTACTTCTGTTAACATTTAGTACATAATAACAATCTTTTCTAGTTATAAAGTAAATGCTGTATAATTTTATAAGATTAGAAATAAAATTAATCAGATTAAAGCGCTGTGACTCTTATCAACCATTAGCTGTTCAGATTTATGTTTGTTCTATAAAGATGGGGTAGAAAATATGCTACATGAAGTGGTTAAAAAGTAAGAATAACACATCTCCATTAAGAAATGTTCAATAGCAACTTAGATAAATAAATTGTGTGTTTAAGTTACATTAAAGCTATTGACTCTTCTGATTATCATAAAACATTTCTAAATTAAACAGATTTCTAGAGGCAAAAGCTTTATTTTGATTAAATGTCTCATGAAATTTTAAAAGGAAAAGTAAAAACATTTCTTATACTAAATAGAATCTTAAAGGGCATCTCTTTAAATATTACATCCAACTAAGTAGAAATACATTTTAAAATATACTTAACATACTTTAGTTTTATAAAAGGAAGATCTCATAACTCAAGGTTTTATTTAAGAGAGAACTTAAAATTTAAAATCTTTGGCTTCCCATTCCTTTACAATAATGTCCAAACCACTAAACATGGCATTCAAGACCCTTCCCAGCCTGACCCCCAAGTTCCCTCCAATTACTCCCCACTTAATCCCCTAAATATGACTTGCAGGTTTGTGCCTCTGTGCACTTACAAATAAATTCTCACTTCATATAATGAACAAGTCAGTTTAAACTTTAATTGAGTATGTACCTAACATGTGTCAGACACTATTCTATGTGCTAGAGGATATGAAAATATGACAATGAACAATAAAGACAGATTCTCTTTTCTTCAAAGACTTTCAAGTCTAATTAAGGGAGACAGATGACAAACACATAAACAAATAAGTGAATAAGACAAGCAATTGCTATAAAGAAAACAGGATGATGTTATAGGAAGTGATTGGATTTGGGTTTTTTTTTTTTGTTTGTTTAATTGGTTGATTGTTGGTTTTTGGATTTTTTTTATTCTTTGTTTTTTGGCTAGACTGGTCAGAAAAGACCTTTATGAAAAGGTGGGCTTTGCATGATTTAAATGATGAGAGTAATACAAAGTTCTAGAGGAAGAGCAAAAACAACAACAAGGAACAGTGGGTGTAAAAACACTTCTGATGGGAGCAAGCCTGATGTGTCAGGAGCAAAAAGGCCAGTGTAGCCAGAACATAATGAGCATGAAGTGAAGGAGTATGAGACGAGGTTGGAGTGACAGGTGGGGCAAAATGATGACGTGCCTTGTGAGCTATGTTTGGAAATTAAGACTATATTCTAATTGTAATGAAAAGCCATTTGAGGATTTGAGCAAGGGAGAAGTGTGATTTGACCAAACCTTTATAAAGATCTGTCTGGCCACTCTGCAGAGAAGAGGTTCTAGGTGGACAAAACTGAAAAGACACCAATTAGGAGATGATTGCAATAGTGTAGACAAGAAATGACGGTAGCTTTGTCTAGGATTGTACTCTGGAGATGGTAAGTGGTCAGATTTGGAATCCATTTGGAGGTGGAACCTTGCTGATGGAAAGAATCTGTGGTGAGAGGAAATGTTAAGGATTTAAGGAGGAATTAAGGAGCATTCCCAAAGATTGGGTTTGACTAACAAGGTGACTGGTGGCATAATTTCCTGATGTAGAGAAAATTTGAAGAGGAGCAGATGTGGGGAATCGGAAGTTTGATCTCGGCAAAGAAAAGTTTGAGATGCCTATTAGAAAATCAAGTGTAGGCAGTGGAATACATAAACCATATGCTCAGGAAGATAGAGATATAAATTTAAGAGTTATCACTCTATAGACGATATTTTAAAATAAGACATTGGTCGAGTTAACCAATTGAGAGTATAAATAGAGAAGAATTGAGGACCCAGAATTAAGCCTACGACACTTTAATATTCGTAGTTTAAGTATGGAAGGGGATTCTACAGAAGATCCTCAGAATGAACAACCAGAGAGTTAAGAAGGAAACCAAATGTAGGAAGTGCCACAGAAGTCTAGAAAAAGAGGGAGGGAGGAGTCAATTGTATCAAACACTAGTTGGAGGTCAAGTATGATGGGAACAGAAAACTGAGCATTGGCATCAGCAAGATCTAGGTCATTGATGGGAGCTTGGTAAGAGCTATTTCAGTAATGCATTATGTGCAGCCTCACTGGAGTGGTTGAGGAGAGAGTAGGGATTAGCAAAAGAAGATAACAAGTACAGATGGTTCCTTCAAGGAGTTTAGTTGCAGAATGAACAGTGAAAATGTGGCAGTAACTGGATGGGGGTATGGTGTCAGGAAAAGGATTTGTTAAGAAGGATAATGTTAAAGCATATTTGCAAGATGATGGGAATGATCCAGTAGAAACAAAAGAATTAATAATGCAGGAGAGAAGGAAAATAACTACAAGACCAAACGCTGGAGGAAGTGGCCATAGAAGCAAGGATGCTTCTCACGTGGAAACATAAGGATCCTAGAGAAAATAGATATAAATATAGATAGATTGATGGCTTGGGAGTGGAAAGATAAGAACATTCTCAACTAATTGCTTTGATTTTCTCTATGAGGCATGAGAAGAAGAGTCATCGCCTGAGAGGGAGTAGGGAATAATGGAGATTTGAGGAGGTGAGAGAGAGTGTGAAAGAGAAGTCTCTTAGAGAATGGGAAAGTGAATGCACTAGAACAGTGTCATAGAATCATCTGGCAGTGTTGACTGCCCATTTGAAATTTAAGGTTATATATGTGAAAGAAGTCCATTCAGGAAAGTTGAGCAGACTTCTTCAGAAAGTCAGTTACGTTGCTAAGCTTAGAAGGAGACAGCTGTCTGGGTTTACCAGGCATGCCAGATGGAGCAGGAGAGGGGCAAGGGAACTTGGGGTGTTTACAGAAGGGTGACTGGGATCTGGAGCTACAGAGTCCAAGATGGAGGATGGAAGTAACTGAGGATATTAAAGGGTCAGAAGAAATGTTTTATTTGCCCTTCTCTCTTTTTTGATATACTATGAATCTTTAAAGTACAGTCCAAATGCCACTTACTCTATAAAGTGTCTCCTGACACTGCAGACACAAGTAATTATTCCTTCCACTTTGCTACCACAGCATTTTGTACATGTCTCTCTGATAGCCTTTATTACGTTATATTGGATTTGTTGCCTATGAGTATATCCCCAAGAAGACTGTAAACTTTTAAAGGAAAAAACTATATCTTATTTATTTATCTTTCCATTGGCAACAAAGCGGAGCGTAAGGAAGGTTTTCAGAGAACATTTGATGAATGAAGGCAGGCAGTGTAACGTGGAAAGAAGTGTTTTAGTTCCTCAAACATTGCCAAGCATTCAGTGAGCACCTGGTGTATACCTGATTGATTGTAAGAACCAGAAATGAATAGAAAGTTAAACTCTGTGATATTTTCTCATTAAATAATTTGTCCACTGCAGCTGGCTCTTGATTATTGAAAAATTAAATCACACATAAGGCACATTGTTTTTCTTTCTTTTTATTTCACTCGCATACCTTTTAGTCATCCCACTCATCCTTACCCTTGAAGAGAGTACACTACAGATGTCAAGTTGGTGTTGCTATACTTTGTCTTTAAGAAAATATTACCAATGTGGTTGCCAAGGGGGGGTGGTTGGGGAAAGACGGAGTGCGAGTTTGGGGGTAACAGATGCAAACTATTATATAGAATGGATAAATAACAAGGTCCTACTGTATAGCACAGGGAACTATATTCAATATCCTGTGATAAACCATAATGGAAAACAATATAAAAAAGAATATAGGGGAATTCCCTGGTGGTCCAGTGGTTAGGACTCCACGCTTTCACTGCTGAGGGTGTGGGTTCAATCCCTGGCCAGGGAACTAACATCCCACAAGCCAAGGCCAAAACTGGAAAAGAATGTATATGTATGTATAACTGAATCACTTTGCTGTACAGCAGAAATTAACACAACATTGTAAATCAACTATACGTTAACGAAAAAAATGTTAGCAATATAAAGATATGGCTTAAACTGACACTGTTAGTTACACATGGGCTTTATTTACTTTCTTGGATTAGTTAATCAATGTGTTATCTACTTTAATTAAAAAACTAAATATCATCTCGGGTATATTCTTTGATTATGTTTCCTTATAAGAAAATTTATTACAGTACTCTTTATATGGAATGAATTTCCATAGCATTATGTAAAATGAAAATGTGTTCTAAAGAAAGAGATAACGAACTTACAGTGTACTGTGAGGCAATATGGCCTCTTCTAGGTGGCCAAATATTGTTGCTTGGGAAGCAAGCCATTTAATACACTTTGTATCAGAATATCCATAAAGTAATTATAATTTTCTATGGACATAGTTTACCAAAGTTTCTATAGCTTATCAAATGCATTTTGCTTGGAAATGTTTCCAAAATCTTTAAATCATCCCTGATACCCATATACAACCACTACACACCCCCTTGATGAAACTGCTATTGTGAACAATAAAGCACAACAAAGAAAGAACACTAATAGCTGATACACAGTGTGATCGTTGTAGTGAAGGAACCGTTATTTGGTGGTCTGTGAAACCTATCTGAAATTTTAAGATAAGCCACATTTTAATGGAATTCTGTTCTCCTTGAATTATCGTTAAGAAATTAGCACCTTTTATTTTTTCTTTTTAGATAAAATTCCTGACAGGAAATTTTGCATTTAAAAGTATTTGGACTATCATAGGAAGAAGTATGTCAAAAGAGTCCAATCCAAGATGAAGGCAAAACTGAAACTCAGCAAACTGTGGGAGAAAATAGATGAGAAATATGAACTCAATTGATCTGGGCAAGGGATAGATGTTACCTTTTATAGTAACAGTGGGAAACCTGAAATTCTTGTTTCAGGTGTAATTCAGTAACTTATATAATATTTTGTATGTTTTCTATCAACTATAAATAGGCTAACATTCAATATTGGTTCATGAATAAAATTTACCCCCTTATAAACTCTGGCAGACATTCCATTTATAAGGTTTTGGACAGATGATACAAAATCCCGTTAAACAAACTGATTGTGTTTGCTATTCTTATTCTACCTGAGAAGTAAGTATTAAATAGGTAAATCTGGCTTATTTTTAAGTTGAAACCTTGAATGTAATTATAACAAGGATAATTAACTGCCCGAAAATTTCTTCTGAAAAAAGTATTTTTCTGTTACTTTTCTGTTTGCATATTCAAACAAAAATTCATACTGATTTTCCCTCTGTGACTACTAAACAAGTAAGATTAAACAAGAACAGAATTTTTGGTATATCATAAACTGTTTTTTTTTTTAAACAATGAACATTTTTTTTAAATTTATTTATTTATTTTTTGCTGTGTTGGGTCTTCGTTTCTGTGAGAGGGCTTTCTCTAGTTGCGGTAAGCCGGGGCCACTCTTCATCGCAGTGCGCGGGCCTCTCACTATCGCGGCCTCTTTTGTTGCGGAGCACAGGCTCCAGACGCGCAGGCTCAGTAGTTGTGGCTCACGGGCCCAGTTGCTCCGTGGCATGTGGGATCTTCCCAGACCAGGGCTCGAACCCGTGTCCCCTGCATTAGCAGGCAGATTCTCAACCACTGCACCACCAGGGAAGGCCCATAAACTGTTTTTTAATCATCATACTTGGGGTGGCCTGATGCAAAGGGAATCCAGAAATCGTTATTAATCTCACACATAATGAAGTTATTGCTTGAAAAGTATGTAATAAAAACTAAAAACAACTTTGAAAAAAACAACTGTTAGATGAGCTGCTCCAGCAGGTTAATAGTAAAATTTAAAATCTTCTTTTAAAATCTAATTCAAATTTCCAGAACATACCAATATGTTTAAAAAATCAAAAATTCAATTGGTGATTGTTTTGGGGTTTACAGAATAAAATCTGGAATATTTTTTCTTAACTCAACCTGTGGTTCCCTGCCTACATCAAGAGCAGGAAACCATCATGGCCAAGAGAAGGGGTCTTGGGCTCTAGAGTGGACAAACATGAATTGAAATCTCTTTCACCCCTTAGTACTGTGTGCCTTAGAGCAAGTGATTTATCTTCTTTCAACTTCAGTTTCCCACATGTATCATGTACTTAGGCACTATAGATAATACTACACATATATTATACCCAATAGTGTTTACCCGCAGTGGATGCATAATAAATGGCTCTTAAGCTTGCAGAGGGAGGGAACAAAAAGGAAGCCAAGAGAAGCTTCTCAGAGGGACTCAAATATTCAGCAGTCCTTGCTCAAGATAAAAAGAAATTCATAGAGAAAGGGGCTATACCCATGCAGGCTACACAGTATTACCATTCTAGAAGGGCTCTCTGGATGTTCTCTTTTCTCTTTTTTCTTTCACCCTTTGAATTGGGAATTTTGAGAGTGCCTCTGCGTTCCAAGTTTACTAGTTCTGCTCCTGCTTTGTCTGTTGTACCTCACATTGGCAGTTACACAGCAGGATCCAGATAGCCACTGCTCAGGAAGCCAAAATACTGGTATTAGAATCACCCACTCTGGCCCACTAAACCATGAGTCATAACATATTTGCACTAAATTGCCATGGCAAAAGTGCCCGTTTTGCACTTCCTGTTTTATCTGACCTCTAGTTCCTGAGAACTGTCCTCTGAGTCCTTTTACCTTATTTATCGTAGTAACCTCTTCAATGCCTGGCATCCTACCTTGCACAGAGTTAAACCATCAGTCAATTATTGTTGAATAAATGAAGAAATAAATGTCATTTGTTTTCAGAGAATGCATATTTATCTTGGAATCAGAAGGCATAACCAGAAGGCAATACACCTATAGCATAATTGCAACCCGGCAATATTGTATGTGCACTACTGTACACCACACTCCAAATCAGACATTATGTGTCCCATATTCACATGCTGAAATCTGGCAAACTTACTCAAGTCAAAACGATGAATCAAAGCCTTGATCATTAATGTGACTGAAGAAAGATGTGTTTATTTATAGAAACAATCTTAGAAACACATCAAGTTATTATTTTTTGTTCACACAGTGGATAATGAAGATATGTTTATTTTGTTATTTGCTGATATTTATACACTTTACAATACTTTTAAAGTTAAGTATTCACCTTTCTTTGTTATTTCCATACTTACTTGGTAGTAAATAGGTTAAAATCTGTTATGTTTTCAAAATGTTCTTGTCTTAGATAAAAACAATACAATTTCCTGAATATCCATGAAGATCATATAAAGATAAATACAAAATCCTTAGAATTATTTCCAGCCAATTTAGAAAAGTTGTTCTTAACCAGAATGCTGTGGTACCTGAGAACCCCGTCAACACTTCACATACATGCCAAATTCCAATTAACATTTAAATGTTGTTTTTGCTCTACCTTGTTCAGGTCCATAACCCGCTATAACAAGTTCTAGTTCAGGTAAAGGCAGTGAGCAGTATTATTCAAACAGCCTAATAGTATATAAGGATGAACAGGAATAATTTAACATTCTGGATGCTTTCATAAATATTGTATGATATTGTTATACTCTCATAGCTATTGCATTGAATCACTGCTGGTTTGTTTAACGTTGCCATGAATCTTTTAATACATTCAAAGCATGCCACCACAACTCATAGTATGAGAAAACCTACAGTGAACACACAAAAATGTGAGAATGTCTGCCTAAAACAACCCACTTGAATTTATGAAAACTTAGTATTTTTATATGTTTGACTTGTTTTAATAATCCAGTTCTTCCCTAATGCACCTGTTTTCTTTGTGATTCTTCCTGTTAAGCAAGTTCAATAGATAATCACTGGTGGTGAGGAAAATATTTGGCAAAGGCTCTTTTTCCTGATTCTGTGACGTACAAAGAATAGAGTCATTTGAATGATGATGATGAATGCTCCACATAGCTTTAAGAGGCAAGATAACTTACTGCTGTTTTTTATAAGAAGACTGTAACTTTTTTCAATCAAGACATGCACAAAACACAGTTTAGTTGAGCTTCTGTGTTGACATATAACAAAAAGCCCCTTTATACACAAATAAGAATGGTAAAATTTGGATTGTATTCATATTCCAACCAGGTGTTTAATAAAAAAATGGGACTAATGAGGCAATCAAGGACAAACTTTCTATAAAGATCTGTAAAGGGTTAAGTTGAAGGAAATGGGTTTTGCAATTATAAATTGCCACTCTTAACCCTAGGTAACTGATCAGGAAATGAATGTCATTATTCACAAAAAAACATAAGCTCCCCTTCTTCCCCCAAAAGAGTTTTCCCAGATCAACCCATACACAAATCCATTGCTTCACATACAACCCATAATATTGCATGTTTCTGCTGAGAGTGGCTCAGTTTGTACCATCTGTGTACATAAGGCTCATATTAATAAAAGTATAAGAATTGAGAGTTTTGATAATTTCCAGCAACTAGATGAAGACAGTTTTTTATATTTTTGGACAATAAAAACATGCATTATTAGTCTTTCATTATTCAGATTAAGTTTATTCAATAGCTTTTCTAACATATTATATTAGTATCACATACCTATACAGTAGATTTACTATATATATATGTTATCAAAACTATTATTATTATATCAATTATGATCCCCAAATTCAACATGCTATTGACAGACAGCTAATCTGAATATCCTGTATTTTCTTTTTGGTTAAAAGGCTTTTATTATAAGCTGAGTCAAAATTTTTATTCCCTTTGATTTTGTTCTGGTGGCAGTTAGGGTTAATGAATTCTGCAACTGTCTCTTTTTTTAAATTTATTTATTTTTATTTTTGGCTGCGTTGGGTCTTCGTTGCTGCACGCAGGCTTTCTCTAGTTGCGGCGAGTGGGGGCTACTCTTCGTTGTGGTGCTCGGGCTTCTCATGGCAGTGGCTTCTCTTGTTGTGGAGAATGAGCTCCAGGCGCATGGGCTTCGGCAGTTGTGGCACGCAGGCTCAGTAACTGTGGCTCTTGGGCTCTAGAGCGCAAGCTCAGTAGTTGTGGCGCACGGGCTTAGTTGCTCTGCAGCATGTGGGATCCTCCCGGACAAGGGATCGAACCCGTGTCCACTGCATTGGCAGGCGGATTCTTAACCACTGCACCACTAGGGAAGTCCCAAGTCTCTTTCTCTTGACAAGTGTAAATTAATCACTTTTGAGGAGCTTTTCTTAGCTAAATTATAAAAATTTAAGATTTTTTTATAAAAACTTAAGTTTTTTCTCTACATATAATGCCTTTGTTAAGAACTAGCAAAGTTGAGAAAGGAGTAAGAAATCTAAAACTGGAAAAAGTTTCTTTAACCTGACAAAATATATGTTCATTTTGACCTGTTTTTTAAATCAACAAAAAACTTTCCTAGAGAACTTACTCCAATTAGTTAGATTTTTATAAGATGTATTAGTATTTGAAAAAAACTGCACTAATCTTCCTTTATTAATAAGTTACATTGAACTAAATGATGTGAGTAGACATTTATATGGGATATATCCATTTCTACTACATTCAACTTAATGAGCTCAATTATCTTTTTTTCCAATGGTTCCCACAATTCACACAGTTTAAGTTACAATTCTAGTTCTCCATTATTTTTCTTTGTTTATGCAAACATTAGTTTCCTGATAAGTGTTTTTTTAATTGTTGTTTCTTAAACTTTAAAAGCCTTATTAGATGAAATACATATTCTTCATTGGATTTTATTTTGCAAAATAGTCAACTATCATTGTATTTCCTGTTTGGGTCATTCTTTGTTCCATATTATCTGGAGAATCTCTTGGCACTCAGAAGAATCCAAGCTCTTCTAGCTTGCCTATTTAACATCTTATATCATTTGTCATTTAAAAATTAAGAAACAATGCTGCTGGAAAATTTACTTTTACTACTCAAACTGGTTTTTGTCTATGAATTCTTCAACAGCTGTAGTAATAATAGTAGCCATCATTTCCCAGTGTCTTATATCTGCCAGGCACTGCACTAAAATGTTTTATTTTTATCAATATATTAATCCACATGCAATCACTATAATATAGGTACCATTATCAGTTTCCATTTTATAGATGAGGAAAATACGACGTAAGGAGGTTGAACAACTTGCCCAGTATTGCACAACTCTCAAAGATAGATTAGGATTTCAAAGGTAGATCTGCCTGACATAAATCTGTGTAGAAATAACTGACAGTAACAATTTTATTATTTGCTTACCATATAGTCATACTTCTGTACATTTAGCAGATCTGAGCCCTAATACACTACTAAAAAGAATAAAGGTATTTGCAAGATGATTGGAGAAAAAAGTAAGTATATGAATATGAGTAGGTATTTTTTCCATTCTAGAAAAAACACTGATGAAAGAAACTGAAATATATATTCCATTCCCAATAGAAACAGAAATGAAGTAATACTCAGGAATAAATGTAACAAGAAAGACATAATGCTTATGAAAGAAAAATATAAATTCTTATTGAAAGGCATAAAAGAAGATCTGAATGAATGAAAAGACAAATCATTTTTAAATGGGAAGTTTAATATCATAATAATGTTATTCTCTCAAATTATTATTAATGAAATTCAATATTTATTTAACTCATCTTCTCTTATAATTCCAAAAGTTTTCAATTGGATAAAATAATCTTAAAATTTGTATGAGGAAAAAAAATTATGGATAACAGTCAAGAATGTATAACAAAAAGTATTAATGATGGAAGGACTTACCTTGTCAAATATTGGAATACAATATTAACTATTCTTATCAAATAAATATTGTCATAAGATAAAAAGTAAGTCAATGGAATAAACACAAAATCAGAAATAGATCTTAGTATCTATAATAGTTTTAAATATGACAAAATGTATTTTAAAGCAGTGGAAAAGGGTATACTACATAATAAACGCTATTGGTGCAATTGATGATTCATTTGAAATAAAATGGAGCTAGACTGTATCTATACAGTATATAAAATCTGTCAGTGATTACTTAACTTACAAGGTTATGGCAGTATTGTTTGGAGTAACAAAAAAGTTGGAAAAATAAAATAAAAATTAACAGAATGAAAGCTGACTAAATAATGGTGCAGAGACAGGATAAAGCCATTAAAATGATGATTTCTACAAGTTATTATTGGGGGGGAAGAAAGATTCAGAAGATGGCATACAGTATAATTTAATTTTTATAAAACAAACAATGCCAACACTTCTTATATTTGTGTGTATTTGTACGTAATTTTATAAACATCAAGAAAAATATAATAGGCTACGTACTAGATTATATATTTGGGTTACTTGAGGCTGGATTCAGCATGAGAAGTAAGTAAAAGAGTGGAAGGGAAAGGAGGAAAAGACACCAAAAGTAAAAAAAAAAAAATTAACTAAAACTGCACTGAAAAAAGAATATATGACAATCACATTTATGAATTTATAAGTGATAGCTTATTTTAACATATATATAAAGCATTTTCAAATATAAAAGAAGTTGAAAAGAACTACAAATTAATTACTTCACTTGTTATCAGCAATTTATGACTCTGTTACAATCTGCCACATCTTCAACAGTGTTGATATTTCTCTAAGTTCATACATAATGTTCATCGAATAAATTCAGTAAATGGGATTCTTAAACAATATTCAATGAGCACAACTTAATATGACCTTGTATCAACATATTGCTTTAGAAAAATGAGAGTGTCAGCAAAAATCTGTCAGTGGGAACACGAGAATTTGCAAATACTCTTTACTGGACTTTGACTCCTAAAATGTAGCAGATTCAATCTACATTATGAGTCCTGCTGAATATGAGAAGCAATTTATCCAATCTAGCTTACAGACAGCTAAGAGTAGAAATCAGACTAAAGAGGAGGAGCCTAGCAAAAGGTTTGATAAAAGCTAAGTACATCCAAGAAGGCAGAAAATCAAACTCAAGGGAAGGAAGTGTAAAACTGGTAGCCAAGAACTAAAAAATGCAGGCAGTATCCAGCTATCAGTGGAAGTGTCCAACTCATATAGCCATGGCAGAAGAAATTAATTAAGAATCTTAATTCTAGACCAGAGGCTCTTTGCTTTATGCCTTATATCATGCAGTGTCAGTGTGTGGTACAGCTAGAAATCATAGGTTTTAGTAGTTCAAAGACAAGAGGCTGTCAGGTCCTACCCGCACTTGATAAAATCAGTTGCTAAAGTGTAGCTTTCTGGCACTTTTTTAAAGTTATCTGAAAAATAGGACAGGTTTATCAGGTCAAATTCCTTATAGTTGAGCCTTCTCTATTGAGATAATATTTCATTGTGAAGTTGCAGTAGCTGTGTATGTAGCAGGGCAGTCTCTGGTTTGTCTGCACACAAAGGACACTTTCTACCTTGGATGGTCGTTAGTCTGTATAACACCTTACAGAGTTAACCACAAAAGTATCCTCAGTAAAGAAGTTTTATTTTCTCCCTTCTCGTCAATGGCCTAAAGGGATCTATGGCCCAAGATAGTATTGAAACATATTTGCAGTACACCACACAGATTTGAACCCAATCCCCAAGACTAGGTTGAACAGGAAAAAAAATGGTAGTAGGTTTTTACATATGACATATAGGCAAAAATAGTGGATGAGATCCCCCAAACATTGGGCCTCTTTCAACATAAGTAAAACTATTTTTATAGGAAAGCAAAAATTAAAACAATATTAAAGCACTGTAGTGAGGAGCTCAGTAAAAGAGTCTAGATTTCCAGATTTCTGCCTGGAAATAATTAGTCCTGTCTAAAGCCTACCAATAACTAATAGTCATGTTATGTTTGGGTGACCATGATGTTAGAGAATTCCAGACAGAACACAGTCTACTGGCCCTGAATTGTAGGAGGTATTGGGAAGACTTTCAGGAAACATAGTCAGCTGAAGATATTATCAGCTAAAAAGTTTCATCTGGAGAACACTGTTGTGTAACAATCTTTTAGAGTTGTGGCCTATATCCTTTCTGTTCTTAGAAAGAAAGTCTCTTGGAGATGAATTGCCATCTACTATTTCAGTGCATCACAAGTACCTTAAAGTCCACAGTTCCAGTGCTGAACTTCACTTTTCCATCACTGTCGGTAGTTTTTCCAGTATCCCCAAGCTCATTTAGAAAGAATAGAAATAACATTTTCTAGGTCCTGTGAATCATCCTAGGCCTATTTCTTACTCCCACATCCAATCAGTCAACAAGTTCTGTCAAATCTGTCTAATTTGCTTATTCATTTCCTTCTGTCTGGAACTGTCTGCCCCCAGAGCCACCCGTGGCTGGCTCCTCTCTTATCATCCATATCTTAAATCAAATGTCACTTGCCCTAGAACTCTTTGATGACCCTTCCATCTAAAGTAGCCTCTCCCACCCCAGCACTTCCCAAAAACCCTATTTTAATTTCTTTGTAACACTGATTACTATCGCATATTCTCTTACTTATTACTTGTTTCTCCCCTTTCTAAAATTTCTCCTTGAGAGCAGGAAACTTGCATAGCTTATTCATCACTGAATCTTCATTGCCTTGTACACTGTCCAGTTCATAGTATGCATTTAACATGAATGTACATTTTAAGTTCACTCATTATCGAATTCACTCAACAAATACTTATTAAGCACTTGTGTGCCAGGCACTGTGTTAGGCATAGGAGATACGTTGGTAGGCAGAAACGAACCCTACCTTTGTACTCATGGATCTTATATTTAATAAAAGAGATATATACTAATCAAATAATCACATAAATAAATGTAAAATTATAAGTAGTGACTTTCATCTGTTTTCCTTTCTCTTTATCTCCATTACCATTGCTTTAGTTTAGGTTATCATGCCTCAGCTATTAAAATCATCTATTTCCCTGCCTCCACTCTTGCACCCTCCACTATGTTTTTCCAAAACTAAAGTGCAAATATTAACTCATTTTCTACATTAAAATCCTTAATAACTTCAATGGCCTTCAAGAACAAATATCTAAACTCTTTAAGATAATGGCCATTTATGACCTGCCCTTCAACTATCTCTTCTTCCCCTCCTCACACTCTATGCTCCAGTCACCCCTGAATTACACTCTTATCCCTTGGCCATTATGTATGTTGTTCCTTCTGTCCTGTACATATTTTCCTACTCGTTGATTAAGTGATTCACTTACTTATAATTCAGTGGAGATAAACTCCCCCAGAGAGCCTTTTCTGAACTCACTCAGACTGGCTCAGCCATCCCTTTTCTGTGTTCTCTTAGCAAAAAAAAAACGTTATCCTGTTGTGCTATAACTGTTTATTTACTTGCTTGTTTCCCTTGCAGGCCAACGATTTCCTTTGTGGCAGAGTGTCTTTAATATTTCTATCTCCTTTGCCTAGAGCAGTAGCAAGTATGTAGAATAAATGGAAAGGTGGTTGGATGGATGAATGGATGGATGAGTTCCCTTGACAAAATTAAAAATAAAAGTCTAAGGTAATATTCAACACAGCTTCAAACAGGTACTATTAAGAATATGTGTAAACAGTAAGTTAAGCAAAATGAGAAGACAGAGAAATACACAGCAGATGAAGGAGCAAGATAAAAACCCACCAGACCAAACAAATGAAGAGGAAAAAGGCAGTCTACCTGAAAAAGAATTCAGAGAATGATAGTAAAGATGATCCAAAATCTTGGAAATAGAATGGAGAAAATACAAGAAATATTTAACAAGGACCTAGAAGAACTAAAGAGCAAACAAACAATGATGAACAACACAATAAATGAAGTTTAAAATTCTCTAGAAGGAATCAATAGCAGAATAACTGAGGCAGAAGAATGGATAAGTGACCTGGAAGATAAAATAGTGGAAATAACTACCGCAGAGCAGAATAAAGAAAAAAAAAAAAATGAAAAGAATTGAGAACAGTCTCAGAGACCTCTGGGACAACATTAAACACACCAACACTCGAAATATAGGGGTCCTAGAAGAAGAAGAGAAAAATAAATTTTCTGAGAAAATATTTGAAGAGGTTATAGTTGAAAACTTCCCTAATATGGGAATGGAAAGAGTCAATCAAATCCAGGAAGCACAGAGAGTCTCATACAGGATAAATCCAAGGAAAAACACACCAAGACACATATTAATCGAACTATCAAAAATTAAATACAAAGAAAAAATATTAAAAGCAGCAAGGGAAAAGTAACAAACAACATACAAGGGAATCCCCATAAGGTTAACAGCTGATCTTTCAGCAGAAACTCTGCAAGCCAGAAGGGAGTGGCAGGACATATTTAAAGTGATGAAAGAGAAATACCTACAACCAAGATTACTCTACCCAGCAAGCATCTCATTCAGATTCAACAGAGAAATTAAAAGCTCTCCAGACAAGCAAAAGCTAAGAGAATTCAGCATGACCAAACCAGCTTTACAACAAATGCTAAAGGAACTTCTCTAGGCAGGAACCACAAGGGAAGGAAAAGACCTACAATAACAAACCCAAAACAATTAAGAAAATTGTAATAGGAACATACATATCAATAACTACCTTAAATGTAAATGGATTAAATGCTCCAACCAAAAGGCATAGACTGGCTGAATGGATACAAAAACAAGACCCGTCTATATGCTGTCTACAAGAGACCCACTTCAGACCTAGGGACACATACTGACTGAAAGTGAGGGGATGGAAAAAGATATTCCATGCAAATGGAAATCAAAAGAAAGCTGAGGTAGCAATTCTCATATCAGACAAAATAGACTTTAAAATAAAGACTATTACAAGAGACAAAGAAGGACATGACATAATGATCAAGGGATCAATCCAAGAAGAAGATATAACGACTGTAAATATTTATGCACCCAACATAGGAGCACCTCAGTACTTAAGGCAAATGCTAACAGCCATAAAAGGGGAAATTGACAGTAACACAATCATAGTAGGGGACTCCAACATCCCACTTTCACCAATGGACAGATCATCCACAATGAATATAAACAAGGAAACACAAGCTTTAAATGATACATTAAGCAAGATAGACTTAATTGGTATTTATAGGACATTCCATCCAAAAACAACAGAATACACTTTCTTCTCAAGTGCTCATGGAACTTTCTCCAGGATAGATCATATCTTGGGTCACAAATCAAGCCTCAGTAAATTTAAGAATATTGAAATCATATCAATAATTTTTTCCGACCATAACGCTGAGACTAGCTATCAATTACAGGAAAAAAACTGTAAAAACTACAAACACATGGAAGCTAAACAATACACTAATAAATAACCAACAGATCACTGAAGAAATCAAAGAGAAAATCAAAAAATACCTAGAAATGAAAGACTATGAAAACATGACAACCCAAAACCTTTGGGATGCAGCAAAAGCAGTTCTAAGAGGGAAGTTTAGAACACTACAATCCTACCTCAAGAAACAAGAAGCATCTCAAATAAACAACCTAACGTTACACCTAAAGCAATTAGAGAAAGAACAAAAAAAAACCCAAAGTTAGCTGAAGGAAAGAAATCTTAAAGGTCAGATCAGAAATAAATGAAAAAGAAATGAAGGAAACAATAGCTAAGATCAATAAAACTAAAAGCTGGTTCTTTGAGAAGATAAACAAAATTGATAAAACACGAGCCAGACTCATCAAGAAAAAAAGAGAGAAGACGCAAATCAATAGAATTAGAAATGAAAAAGGAGAAGTAACAACTGACACTGCAGAAATACAAAGAATCATGAGAGATTACTACAAGCAACTCTATTCCAATAAAATGGACAACCTGGAAGAAATGGACAAATTCTTTGAAAAGCACAATCTCCTGAGGCTGGACCAGGAAGAAACAGAAAATATAAACAGACCAATCACAAGCACTGAAATTGAAACTGTGATCAAATATCTTCCAACAAACAGAAGCCCAGGACCAGATGGCTTCACAGGCTAATTCTATCAAACATTTAGAGAAGCGCTAACACCTATCCTTCTCAAACTCTACCAAAATACAGCAGAGGGAGAACACTCCCAAACTCATTCTACGAGGCCACCATCACCCTGATACCAAAACCAGACAAAAAGGTCACAAAAAAAAGGAAACGACAGACCAATATCACTGATGAACATAGATGCAAAAATCCTCAACAAAATACTAGCAAACAGAATCCAACAACACATTAAAAGGATCATACACCATGATCAAGTGGGGTTTATCCCAGGAATGCAAGGATTCTTCAATATCAATCAATGTGATAACCCATATTAACAAATTGAAGAAGAAAAACCATAGGATCATCTCAATAGATGCAGAAAAAGCTTTTGACAAAATTCAACACACATTTATGATAAAAACTCTCCAGAAAGTAGGCATAGAGGGAACTTACCTCAACATAACAAAGGCCATATATCCCACAGCCAGCATCATTCTCAGTGGTGAATCCACAGCCAACATCATTCTCAATGGTGAAAAACTGAAACCACTTCCACTAAGATCAGGAACAAGACAAGGTTGCCCACTCTCACCACTATTATTCAACATAGTTTTGGAAGTTTTAGCCACAGCAATCAGAGAAGAAAAAGAAATAAAAGGAATCCAAATCAGAAAAGAAGTAAAACTGTCACTGTTTGCAGATGAAATGATACTATACATAAAGAATCCCAAAGACACTATCAGAAAACTACTAGAGCTATTCAATGAATTTGGTAAAGTAGCAGGATACAAAATTGATGCACAGAAATCTCTTGCATTCGTATACACTAATGATGAAAAATCTGAAAGAGAAATTAAGGAAACACTCCCATTGACCATTGCAACAAAAAGAATAAAATACCTAGGAATAAACTTACCTAAGGAGACGAAAGACCTGTATGCAGAAAACTATAAGACACTGATGAAAGAAATTAAAGGTGATAACAACAAATGGAGAGATATACCATATTCTTGGATTGGAAGAATCAACATTGTGAAAATGACTATATTACCCAAAGCAATCTACAGATTCAATGCAATCCCTATCAAATTACCAATGGCATTTTTTACAGAACTAGAACAAAAAATCTGAAAATTTGTATGGAGACACAAAAGACCCCGAATAGCCAAAGCAGTCTTGAGGGAAAAAAAAACGGAGCTGGAGGAATCAGACTCCCTGACTTCAGACTATACTACAAAGCTACAGTAATCAAGACAATATGGTACTGGCACAAAAACAGAATTATAGATCAATGGAACAAGATAGAAAGCCCAGAGATAAACCCACACACATATGGTCACCTTATCTTTGACAAAGGAGGCAAGAATATACAATGGAGAAAAGACAGCCTCTTGAATAAGTGGTGCTGGGAAAACTGGACAGCTACATGTAAAAGAATGAAATTAGAACACTCCCTAACACCATACACAAAAAGAAACTCCAAATGGATTAAAGACCTAAATGTAAGGCCAGACACTATCAAACTCTTAGAGAAAAACATAGGAAGAACACTCTTTGACATTCATCACAGCAAGATCCTTTTTCACCCACCTCCTAGAGAAATGGAAATAAAAACAAAAATAAACAAATGGGACCTAATGAAACGTAAAAGCTTTTGCCCAGCAAAGGAAACCATAAACAAGATGAAAAGACAACCCTCAGAATGGGAGAAAATATTTGCAAATGAAGCAACTGACAAAGGATTAATCTCCCAAATATACAGGCAGCTCCTACAGCTCAATATCAAAAAAAGACAACAACCCAATCCAAGAATGGGCAGAAGATCTAAATAGACATTTCTCCAAAAAAGATATACAGATTGCCAGCAAACATATGAACGGATGCTCAACATCACTAATCATTAGAGAAATGCAAATCAAAACTACAATGAGGTATCACCTCACACCAGTCAGAATGGCAATCATCAAAAAATCTACAAACAGCAAATGCTGGAGAGGGTGTGGAGAAAAGGGAACCCTTTTGCACTGTTGGTGGGAATGTAAATTGATACAGCCACTATGGAGAATAGTATGGAGGTTCCTTAAAATACTAAAAATAGAACTACCATACGACCCAGCAAGACCAGTACTGAGCATATACCCTAAGAAAACCATAATTCAAAAAGAGTCATGTACCACAATGTTCATTGCCGCTCTATTTACAATAGCCAGGACATGGAAGCAACCTAAGTGTCCATTGACAGATGAATGGAGAAAGAGTATGTGGCACATGTATACAATGGAACATTACTCCGCCATAAAAAGAAACGAAATTGAGTTATTTGTAGTAAGGTGGATGGACCTAGAGACTATCATACAGAGTGAAGTAAGTCAGAAAGAGAAAAACAAATACCGTATGCTAACATATATATATGGAATCTAAAAAAAAAAAAAAATGGTTCTGAAGAACCTAGGGGTAGGACAGGAATAAAGACACAGACATAGAGAATAGACTTGAGGACAGGGGGAGGGGGAAGGGTAAGCTGGGACAAAGTGAGAGAATGGCATGGACCTATATACACTACGAAATGTAAAATAGATAGCTAGTGGGAAGCAGCCACATAGCACGGGGATATCAGCTCGGTGCTTTGTGTCCACCTAGAGGGGTGGGATAGGGAAGGTGGAAGGGAGGCCCAAGAGGGAGGAGATATGATGATATATGTTTATGTATAGCTGACTCACTTTGTTGTACAGCAGAAACTAGCACACCATTGTAAAGCAATTATTCTCCAATAAAGATGTTAAAAAAAAAAAAAAAGAATGTGTGGAAAAAATATTGGCCAGAACAGAAGGCTAGTGAAGCCCATTTTGAATATTCCGAGCACTGTGGAGGGTAGCACTCAGTAATAAGTTCACTAAATGTATTCCATGTTTGTTGTTAAGAAAAAAAACATTAACTATCCATAGCCCTATGTTTGAAATGTTAGAAGGTAAGGCAACATAGCAATCGTATTATCAGATTGAAGGACAGTTTGCAAGATTTCTACCACTGATGAAACACAAACTTAAACAAAGGATATTAACCCTGAAAACAAAGGGTATTAAAAACCTCTAATCTTCAGTAGGTACTCTGTAACCAAAGAAGAAAAAGGTATGGTGACAATCTTTTTTCACTAGATACATGGAATCATGGAAGCAATACCATATGTTAGGGAAATTTGAATATTTAGACAAATAAAATATAGTGCAGGCTTAGACTTATGATTAGTATATGGCAACAACTGCTCTGCTAGGGAAGTTGACTATTTTTTTCTAGTGAAGAGGAACATGAGGGCACAAAGATAAGCTGGTCCTTGAGAAACTCTCAGCGTGTTTGCAAGCAGAAAGTTGTTTGCTGCAGTTAGCCATTAGGGACAGAATGAGTATTGAACAGAAAGTATTGGGTTGGCCAAAAAGTTCGTTCGGGTTTTCTGTAACATCTCACAGAATAGCCTGAACGAACATTTTGGCCGACCCAGTATAAAAATAGGGTGATTCTAGTTATTCTACTGGAGAACGTCCTAGCAGAGGGGAACTACTTTCACGTTACGTGCAACAAATCTAGAGAAAATAACTTCCCTTGCCTGAAAAGGGTAAACTAATTACTAGTGCAGGTACTTATATACCAGCTATGGTCCTAGTAGAGGTGTCAGTTGACCATCTGTAAAACATCCATCCAATATTCAGCAAATATTCATTAAGTACCAGCTATATCAAGCATTAGGCTACACGAACCCTAATTATTAAAAGGAAGAACTAAGGGTGGCTGATAGAATGGCGCAATAGTGAAATTTTAGGAGTCAACACTAATAGCCAATTAGATTAGATTCCAGCAGCCAAGGAAGTAAGGTCCTTAAGAGTCTCAGAATAAGTGAGCCACTGATGACAGTTCTTTTTATATAGATGACAGAGAGGCAGAGTATCTGAACGAAGTACCAGTCACCTCAGGAGTTATCTGAAAAATCAGCCTGTGAACAGGATAACTTCAGATCCACCAACAGTAATGAGTGAAGACATAACTCCTAGGTGCTACTGCCAAAAGGAAAAGAACATTTTGGGGCATACGGAATATTTGGAAAGGAATAATTGTGTCTAAATATATCTTATCTAACACTTGATCATGTGTTGATTTGTATTTGTCAAGGTGGCAAATTCTCAAATGACAAAGGAATGAAACCTAAGATAAATTCAACAAGATGCTTCTTCTATAAGTCTGTTATCATTTCTAACACTCAAATATTGGAAAGGAAGGTGAAGTGAGTCTTCTGATGGAAAAAGGAGATTTGGGGTGTGTGTGTGTGTTTGTGTGTGTGTGTGTGTGTGTAAGTCACTAGGTATGAAAAGAAAAGAATAGATAGTAAAAATGAGAGAAAGTGGAGTCTTCTTCCTACTTCCTCTCCACTAAACCTAATGTTTTGGGGTTTTTTTATGGGAGATGTGGTTTTCAAGGGAGACAGGGTTGCTGTGTCAGGCTTGGGGTGGCTGCAGGGTCTGGAAGTATAGCCATAAAGCTAAAGAGAATCTGAAGAACCAGCAAGTGTGGCCCACGGCAGCAGGCTGGATGGTAGAACGGTGTATCCTTTCATCCTCCCAAAGTAAATTTAAAGAACTTTTAGAGGTTAGGATCTGATGGCATCGAGACTTTTTAGACACAGACCTTCTGACTCCAAGAGTTACTTACCATTTTCTATTTATAAAACATCTTACTATAATCCTGCCTTAAGAATATATGTATTACCAGGTGTCCCATATAAGGTATACATCAGAACATTCTTAAAAATCATAATAAAAATCATAACAATAACCATTACTTATAGTGGTGTTATTCAAAGCAAAGTTTCTTTTCAATTAGCTTCAAAATTAATTTGTTAGCACTGAATATCAATTCTGCATTAGTACTCCTCTGGTAATTATTGCTTACCGTCAAGGCTCCATTAAGATTCCATGTTTGAAATGATGAATGTGTACCTCTATTGATTACTGCTTATGATTTATTGAGTTATTCTTAGAATAATGATGTTTTTAGCAATATGTTTAGTTTTTCCAACATTTGTGAATCTACTAAACCTTGAAAAGTGTACATATATATTTAAACTCACAGTTGGAATACTGCGTCATATTTTTTCAGGCCCTTAGGGACACTGGTATAAATACATTAGTTAAGTGAAGGCTCTATTACAAAATTTTCATACATTTCCATGCCAAAGGAACTTAGAAATATAAAAAATATTTTTATTTCGTTTCTGGTTGTGATTTTATTACAAGTTGCTTAGTTTTTAGTCTCCTCTTTCTCTTTTAATATCCTTCCTACCGTGAACCTACAGTGAAGATTTCTGTCAACATATATATTTAGATCTCTTAGCAATTTTTTTTTAGTTTTATAACTTGTTCTTGCAAGTTCCCAGTCTGAGAACAGACACATAACTAAAGTCACGAGAAAGTTCTTTAAGAAAAGTTCTTTAAGAATGGAGAAGTCAGCTGATTCCCTCAGAGGAGTGCAAGAAGGATTGAATAACACATATAAAACCCTAAGTACAGAGCCATTTAAAGGGTCAGAACATGGTGCTGAAAGATTCAATGATCCACTGAAGAATATTAAGCTAAGGAGTGACATGATCACTTTGAATCTTTAACAGTTACATTACATACAGTTACATACAGAGAGCAGCTAGGTTAGAGGGGAAATAATGAATTCAATTTGGGAAGATTCAATTCTATACCTAGTATAGAGTTAGATACAGGAATCTGAAGCTCAAAGACAGATTGTTGGGATGGAATTCTGGATTTGGGCATCATTAGTACATATGTTATTTGAAACAGTGGGAGCAGATCAGTGTATCTGAGTGATGAGAGCAATGGACTTCGAACAGAAAACCAACATTTATAGATCAGGCAGAGAATGAGCCCATGAAGGAGACATGAAAATGTGAGGTAAAGCAGAAGAGTGCCTCATCATAGAACCTAAGGAAGTAGAGAGCTTTGATGAAGGGAATAATCAATAGTCAAAGAGAGCTTTGCGATCCTAAAGACAAAAACTGAGAAATGTTAGTTGGATTTGGAATTAGACGGACTTTTGGATGTGGATACTTAACGACAATTCCTTGAACTTCTATGTGCTAGACACTGGGTGAAGCATTATAAAGCATATAATTATATTTCATTTTGAGCTTCACTTAAGACTGAGAGAAGGGTTATTATGTCTGTTTTACAGATTAAGAAAACAATGGCTCAGGAAAGTCAAAGTACTATCTCAAGATCAACAGACAGCAGTAGATCAGTGGAAGTCAGCTCTAGACTTCTTTCTGTCACCAAAACTGACATGATTAACCACTAGTAATACTAACTCCCTAAAAGTGAGGCAGTTTTATTAACTTGGAAGAACTAGAATTCCAGAGAGCTGTGGGTTAGTGAGTGAATGGTGAGGAAGTAAAATAGACTACCCTTTTCAGAAGAGAAGAAAGTAGGACAGAGACCAACCCATCTTGCTCTCCTTTGTTTAGTACATCACCTGGAACACAGTAGATGCTCAATAAATTTTAGTTCAATGAACAAGAAATAAATGTTGACATGAGCTAGGCATAAGGTGTACATGGAAGAGGAGGCAGCAGAGATGTAGATTGCATGCAGCCCAAGGGGGAAAAAAATGTGGAGAGGATAACACTGAAGAAGAAAGAGAAGAAAACTTAAGCCAGGTGCTTCCTAGAAAATGTTGCTAGGGTTCAGGATCAAGAGCACAAGTAAGAATTTCACCCGAAACACCTTCTTTATGGTTGAACAAAAAAAGTGAAGTATAGAAATAAGTATGTAAGGACACGTGACAAGTTGCTTCATCTTTTAACAATCCTCTCCATATTAAGCTTCTTCAGGAAAGAATATCTCACTGTTTCCAATAAGTTATTTGTTTTAAAGTTTTAATAAATTCATACATGTAATGCCCTGTGCCTAGATTTCCCTCTTTTTCACTGTATGGTAATCTTTTATTGCAACATAAAGACTTAGATCACAGATTATTTCTTAGAATTATTTATTCAATTCTCCAAACAGAATCTGTCACTCCCTCTCTTTTCTATCTCTTAATGCAATCCTGTAGTGACTTGGAGGCCATAGATAAAACACTCTTACATTTATTTATTAAGTGCCTTTGAAATACCTTAGCATATCAACAAAATATTTCAAAATGTTATATGGAATATTTTAAAGCAAAGGAATTTCATAAGCTGATTTAGCTTGGACACAATTGTATTTATTAATTCAACTTTTCTATATAAAATAATATATGTTTTAAATTTTCTTACTAGTCAGCTAAAGACTATTCTGTTAGATGACTGCATTTTGTAATAAAAGCACATTCTTAATTCATTGAGTTTTAATAATCTCATACTGCAAATGACACATAGGTTGGAAAATTTTATGCAATGTATTTAAAGAATAAAATGTCACTTGCCATTATAAAGATTTATCTATTGATCACTGTGACGTTTAAAGAAAATGATTTGTACTTGTGCCCTAGCTTCACTATCTTCAAAGCCAAATTGTGTGCTGTAATACTTTAAGCTTTCAGCTGGTGTTGAATTTTGGCTGGTTCAATAGTGGGACGAGATTACTCACTGCTATATCACTATTCTGTTAAACAAATTCATTCTTGAATAATCTATATGCCCTATGGGAAGGTCAAATGATAAGGCAGAAAGATCTGAAACAAAACACTAAGATTTCTTTGTTTTGAGTTTGGCAGATGTCCAGTTGCATATTTCAAATTATCTAAGAAAAATACACAAAGTGCACAATTATATTCAACTTGAGCTTGAACTTGAGCTATATAGAATTATCCTCATCTAATTTATAAAGTATACTGGTATATATGAAATATGAAATATAACATTCTTTGTAACACTTTGCACATGTTGATATTTTCCTTCTATCACTAAATTAAGAATGTGAACTTAATAAGCATATATTGGGAGAGTTAAGATAATGTTGTGGAATAGCTATATCAATTTGTCCATAAACACCTCTTTTAATAACTATTTAATATTATACCCAAAAATACATAAATAAAACTAAAACTCTAGCAGAATCTGAGACAAAATATCCTCACAAATAATCTGTGTATGCATTGCCTGCCAATTAAACTTGCAGATAGGTAATTTTTGCTCAGTCTATGTGCATTTTTAATCTACCTAATGTAAGCATTGAATTGTTCAACTTTTAGAACATTTGCCAAGTTCCAATGTAATTAATAATCATATGGATTTGAAGACTCTAGTTCTTTCTTTCTACTATGAAAATGCTTTAAGATTAATGTGCATTAATTTCACTTGTATGCAAAAATATTGTAATGTAAGATTATGTTTTTATTTTCTTAATTGAAAATGTAAGTCTAACTGGAGCAAAGAGAAATTTCTAATGCAGATAAGCTATTCAATCATCATTTAATATTATGTATAACCATAATTGAATTTATCTGAGAAAACATAATTTGCTTTGTTTTGCTATTTAAGCATATCCAATTTTTAAATATGTTAGTAAAATTGTAGCATTTAATTAATTTGAATAAAATGTACATCAAAGTTGTAAGTGAAATATGTATATGTATAAGATTAATTGAAATATGCGATTGGTGGCTTTTCTGGAAATAAAGGAGAGAAAAATTAAGGTAGAGTAATAGCATGATTAATTGATTCAGGATGGCTCCTGCTGAAAACTTATGTTCAGTAAGAGTTTGTCGTTATAATTTGTGATCATCTGTCACTTTACAGTATATCATATATACTGGATTCAGGTGCACAAGCTGTATAAATGACTGTAATAAAAATGCCAATTTTTAAAATAAAAAAGATGGTTATTTTACTGATTTAATTCAAAAGTCATTGTATATTAATTTGAGCTATTGTTGTGTTTCCAGAGATGGTAAATACTTTGTAAATGATTTTGTTCTCATATATGCATATATCATTTAAAAAATCAAATCAATTATTTTTAAAAAATATGTTTCAAGATACAAATTTCACATGTTTTTATTAAAACATGAAGATACTGGGCAAAAGTTGCTTTTTAAATATTTAGTAAAAAATAAATAGAAGGAATGATTATTTTTTACAACCCAAAACATTCTTTCACTCAAAATTCTTTTAATATAATAAAATGTACCCTTTTACAGTATGTTCCCTTCTGTATCTCACTGATTTCTTCAGTGTTGTTATCTCATATAAGAGCTTTTGTTAAACACTATAGATTAAGCTGAATTATTCTACATATGATGGGAACTGATAAATTTGAGAAGAAAATTTTATTTAACAGAGGACATTCATAAACCAAATTTTGTTATTTTCAGAGAGAAAAAGGGACACAAACTCAGAGTAAAATACCAATGGGCTCATTTGTGTTCTGCCTTAAACAGCAGACATCAATAATGCTTGTTATTGTAGAGTTAATTTAAATGAGTAGAAATAACCTTGGAAATAAAAGTTTAAGCAAGTTATTTTCATGAGACTGGTTTATTATGCAATGATTTTTATATGAATATTTTGCTTTCTTCTTCTTTTAGGAAGTATGCATGTTTTCAGTCATCTTGTCAAATACCACTCAGTCTGATTTTCTGTTTCTATCCTATCTAGTACTTGTCTAATCCTAGAACTGTACCACTTTATGAAAATCTTGTTTATAACCTATTTATATAGAATTATTTGAAAACAAACAAACATTTCACCTCCCTGTACTGTAGACCAATTGGTAACTATTTTAGTCACCTTCTGCATTAGGAGTTCCATCTTTTGGGCATTGAAATTGATTTTTCTCATCTTAGCATCTGAAGATCCAGAGTGTGCCCCTTGCCCAATCGCCTGAGACTATACAGTGACACCTACAACAGAGGATGTGGAGGCAGCAGCTTTCGGGCACCAGAAATGGCAGCATCAGGAGCATCAGCACGAGTAGACTTTGTAGAGGTAGTTCTCCCAAACTGTATTATGAAACCAAACATTTTTGGTGTGCTGCCTGCTGATGGGGGCTGCCTTCTTACTGCCTAGTGTTATGCAAAATGTTTGGTCTTTGTTAAAGCTTAACAATAACATTTCTGACTAATACAGAGCAACCTGATTTTTTTTCCAAGTGTGTTCAGTTGCCTTAACTTTCAATTAACATGAAATTTTATCAGTCTCAGAAAAACATTAATACTCCTATCTTTGTCCAGTTTATTTCACTGTTAGTTTATATAAAGCTGCTGTCACATATAATTTTTGTAGAATTTTTTTTGACTAGATCAGAATAAACCATCATTTTAAAAGACATCCTAATGAAGTAAATAAGAGAATTTCTCTAGTCAGTTATATACTTCAGAGACTGAATAGGGTTGCCCAGGTTTTCTGTGTGGACCGCCTAGTGATGGTCCATTGTGAACTTATTTTGCAAAGTGAAAGATTATTCCCAGATGGTCCCAGTCAAAATATGAAAGACCAGTGATTGATTGGTTTTATACATCCTTTCATCTTATGTAATTTAATGTGAAATAGTTATTTTGTAGCTATAAAACACATTTGTTAATTAACCACATTGGCTTTATCTATACAGTTCAATGACTTATAACATTTCAATTTGCATGTAGAATGAGCCTCTGTAATGATGTCTTTGCAAAATAAATAACAGTTGACACAATGGGTGCATTTGCCTTTAACATTCTATACATTTGACTTAGAAAAGTAGGATATATTTCATATTGAAATTTTGAAGAGTTTGAAATTCAGCATCCAAAGATCTTCATCTTGGTGCAGTACATCAAATTCATTCTTCACCCCATCTTCACTCCTTTTTGGAACAAGGCAAGATACAAAGAATTTATACTAGTTCTATTGGAACTATTGCTTGATTAAATATAATTTGAACCTTCTTTGCATAAACCAGATATGAGCAGGGTAGATACATTGACCTTAATAGTATTTTTATTTTTGTTTTTTTCGTTTTTTTCTATTTTATTTTCTTATTAAGGAAATTACGAACTGTCATTTTTTGCCAAATCTACACTATGGAGTTGAAATGTACTTTTCTGAATATTTCCATTCTGTCTTAATGTATTTTAATTATGTGAATTTATAAAATAATGGCCCTAAATGCATAGACCTTTGTAAAAAGTACATATATATTTGAAAGTGGATGTTGTGTTTTTAGTTAAAATTGTGTAAATACTGATTTTTCCATGAGTACTTATAAAGATCTTATGTAAAAATTCATAAACCTACTTAATTGAGTTTGTACAACATAGTTTTTAGCTGTGTGTCATATACTCATTGACTTCTGTCATTTTCACAATATATTGCATATGTCCCTAGAAACTGTATATTGAAAGGTATGTTGCTCTTCTAAGAATACAAAAGTAAATCTCTGACTCTGCTTTAGAACAAATTGTGCTATTTTAGTATAGTTTTATAATGTGCTCTCATCATGTCCTTCAAATGCCATTTTCAAGATTACTTAAAACATTCTGCATGAAAGTAGCTTTAAAGTATTTAAGAAATACTTCCGCCTCTATCATGTTCCAAGTAAGGAACTGGATTTTCCATTGTTAAATTTTAAAAGTCTTACAGAGCTGCAGTTAAAATCTGCAGCATAGTGCAGTAGTTCTGTTTGATAATAATTTTGGTGGCGTGACCTAACTGCAGTAAACCATGTTGCATTCCTGGTCTTATGATAACATATTACAATTGAGACCTTGTATATATAGGATAAAGGAAACTTTTCTTAAGGAAAAGACATTAACAAGTAACAAATAATTGTTATTAAGTTGGAGTGGTTTAAAACTGCATCAGCAGAAGTGATTACAAAAGTAAAAAATTAAATCAAATACCACTGAATATGATACTTGGTTCGTTTTTGCCCACTGTTCATGCTATGTCACTGTAGTGTTCCAACAAGTGGAAGTGATTATAAATTCCTTCACAATGTTTATGGCACTCTAATATTTTATGCTAAGAGGAGTCACATATACCAATTTAACAAAAATATTAAATGTGTTCATTTCACAAATTTCCATAATTTTTAGCCTCTAGATATATATATTTTTTAAACTAGATAAACTGGTAAAAGGATAAGATGTGTTTATGTGCATTTGTTATTATTGAAATAACAGTAATCTATTGAGCTATCTTTTAGAAATATAGTCTATTGATTATACATTCATGGGTAGTGGAATATGCATATTAAACCAGAATTTGACTAAATATACAATAATGACTAAAACAAAAAATAACTCTTAAGGAGAAGGCAGCACAATAGGTGCTTACCCATTCTCCAGGATACCAAGTATTACAACAGAACCCCTTCCTTCCTTGTAAGATAAGTGTCCCTCCTGGGAACCTGGGCCACCATTTGAGCAACATATTGAATTGCCTTTCAACATCTTATTGACATCTCATGAAGAGAAGTCAACTTTTATAGCTCTTAGCAGCGTCTTAGAAAATAGAATACATCTCCCTATGTTTCTCAGAAATTACAGGTTCCTGCATGTTTATTAAGAATTTCATATACTCTCCCATCCCTATTTTTTTGTTCATATCAAATTTTACCAACTACGATTTCTGCCATTTTTATTTTCTTTTAAATCAAGTCAACTTTTCCTGGAGCAAAACTGGCAGATCTAAATTTTGTCACAAAAGAATGCGATTATTTTTCAAATTTTTAGCCATAAACAAAACATAACAAAGTTATATTAGGTGTTGTCAGTTTTATATTATTTGCTTCTGCTACGGCAATCAATATAAATTGGATAAAGAATGATAATTTATATGTATTTATTGGCAGAAAACCAGAAAATATTAGAAGGGCAAAAGTATAACATCTGGATGTCATTACAGTAAAAGTAACAGGTTCAGAACAGAAGGGGTTAGAACAGCCTGAGGATGTGGAAACTACACAGTTGCTCAAAATCTCACTGAAGTAAAAATCTTCTATAAAACCAATAATTCCCCCTGCCCCTCAACCAATACATACAACTTGCTCTGACTGCAGCTGTATGATACATAAGGATATAACATTTAAAACAGAACTCATAGTCATCTCTTGTGCTTGGGCAAATTTTGAAGAGAATACAAACCTTTAATTCAGGCCAGATCAGTAAACATTTGTTAAGGGCCTACTGTGTGTCAAGCACTGTGATTAACATTAGAGACACCAGGTACAACAGAGCCCCTGCCGTTAGACAGATCACAGTTCGGTAAGGAATATAGACAAGTAAAGCATTACATGCAATACAGCATGTTGCATAGGATTATAGAAAAGTGACAAATGAACAGAAATATTTGGTTGGCCGAAAAGTTCGTTAGAGTTTTTCCGTAACATCTTATGGAAAAACCCAAATGAACTTTTTGGCCAACCCAATAGTATAGCATAATGCTTAATCCTATCAGCAAAGTCCAGGTAAAAATTTACAAAAGAGGTGAAACCGAGGAGTCTTTTAAACAGTAAATTTGAATCTAACAAGTGGGCAGAAGGAGTGTTGCTTGAAGAGGAAGCATGTCACAAGGAAATGAATGTGCAAAATCGCATGCGTGAGGAAGGACTAGCCAGGAGGTAGATAGAAAAGATCTCATGAAGGGCCTATGTGCCATCGGTTAGACTTCATTTGTGGGTAATGTTGAGATTCTACTGAAAGGTTTTAAGTAGAGGAATGATAGGTTTGTGAGTGATGGGATAAAATTTATTACGTAAAGATTTATAGGCAATTTCTTCACTAAGGAAGCAAAGAACAAAAGACACTCAGAATATTTTTTAACAGCTGTATTGAGGTGTATTTATACAATATAAAACCTACCCATTGAAGTGTACAATTTAATAATTTTTAGTAAATTTAGAGTTGTGTAATTATCACCACAACACAGTTTTCCACATTTCTGTCACCCCTACCAAAAGCCCTTGTGCTCGTTCGCGGTCGATCCTCTATCTATCTGATCTCAGTTCCTCCTCCAGCCCCAGGCAACCACTATTCTGCTTTCTGTCTCTATAAATTTGCCTTTTCTGAACATTCCATGTAAATGGAATCATATGATACGTAGTCTTTTTGTGTCTGGCTTCTTTCACTTAGCATAATGTTTTTGAGGTTTCTTCCAGATTGTTATGAGATAAACAGAACAAGTATTTCACCCCCCAAAAGACTATGACTACTGGGAAAACAAGATGCATGAGAAGGATGTTGTGTGAACCTGGCCAAAGTGTGGGGGACAAAAGAGCACAAAAGTGTGAGGACAGGATGGCATGGAAAGAGTCCAATCAGAGTAGAAGAATCAGAAATTCACAATCACATGAAAGTGGATGAAAATATGTCGAGATATTTTAATAAAATGCATTCAAGACTAAATCTTGAACTTCTATTTCCTCCCCACCTTAAAGGTTTGCAATGAGTAAACCTTGGACTTCCTGTTTGTGGATACAACTCTAGCGATATCACAAACTTGTTAGCTTCTTGTATTAAAATCACTTCTCCGAAGGACACAATACCTTAGAGAAAGCCAATAAATCATGACGGACTGACCTCGGCAGTTAAAATGTAAAGGGTCAAATGAATCTAGAACAAGCTGTATTTTCCTTGGAAAACCACTTGGGGCAATGTGGTTGGTGACACTGAGACTAGAAGTGCAATTTTTTAGAGAATGCAGGATTGGTTTAAGAATTCCTGTTCAGCTGGAGAAACACTTAGGTGGCATTATAAGGCCACCTGAGTCATAAAAAAATTAAAGTTCTTTCTGCAGGAAGAGAAGGCTACTGGTAGTTTCTCTGGATCTACTTTCAAGCTCCACCCCATTAGCTGAAAAAGAATGCCTTGCTGGACTACTAGTTACTAGAAAAAGTCATAGGATTACAGTGCAGCTGATGGAATAAAAAGACTAAGTGCTGGCCGGAATAGCCCACCACTTGGGTGTACAGGAAGGACAAGCTCAGAAACAAAGAAGTAACTAAGTAGGAGAGCCTGACAAAGATGTCCAGGTTTAATGTCATGACTGGCTTCAGGCCAGGAACCAGGTGAACCAAGGTTGGAGCCTCAAAATGAAGCTACCAAGGCAGGTTTCCCAAGGGTCTATCAAGAGAACTCCCTCCCTGGAAACCCCGGCTCCATTGCCAGGGAAGCCAGAAGTGAACTTGCCACGCCTGACCCCTTAAGGGACCTTGTGGTCCACTGTGGCCTCAGGAGGCAAAGAGAGACTTCTCAGTCCTAGTTAGAGACTTTCTGGAGCCATTCCAGGGTAAGGACTGGAACTCAGTTCCAAAGGTGCAGACTTAGGGTCTCCTGACATGGCCCAGGGTGGATAGGACAAGTCCAGAACCCTGAACGTTGGTGTGGTCTGTTTGCTTCCATTAGAGTAATAATAGAGTGTCCACAAGCTGCAAAACTGAAACTCTGGTCTTGAAAAGAGATGAGATTAAAGCCAATAATAATATACTTATGTCACAAGAAGTTGCCATTCCCCTGTGAGGTGTCCAGAGACATAGGAGAAGTATTTGCATACTCTATTTGGGGAGGAAAAGAGACATATAAATGGACTTGGATAAGATAGAGATTTTTGCATTTTTCCTCCCCCTTTTCGCACTTACTTTCTTCCCCCACCTCTGTTTTCTGAGAGGAGAAAAGACAAGTCACTGGCAGATTCTTTTAAAGAAAAGTTGCCAAAAGAGGAGAATCGTACTCATGTGGGCTTCGTGTGGAAGCTAGAGGTGAGGGGACACGACACATCGAGAGTACACACTGTGGGATTTTATGCAGCACTGAGGAAAGAGATGATCGAAGGTAAAGATGGGGTGAATATGATAATAGGGTAAGAGAGTAAGCTTTTCTTAGGAGTTCTGGTGTGCTATAGAGTAGGATGGAAAATATCAATAAGCAATGCTATGAACCAAGTTAGTAGATCCTCTTAGCTGTCAAACAACTCGAGGAAAGAAATTGCTATTTGGAGGATATGTTTCTTTAAGCATCCTTTACAACAGTATTACAAGAGTGAATACTGATAGCAGGGAGACCAGTTGCTATAATCTGGCAAAAAGAAGATGAATGCCATGACAATAGGGCCAAGAAAAGTAAATAAAATTGGGAGACATTTTTAGAAGTGAAATTCAAAGGACTTTCATCAGTGTAGTTTATTCTTGACATATGTAAGGAAAATAGAGAAACGTTGACAAAATCAAACTGCTTCCAGATTACTCCTTAAATCAGGGCTTCGCTCTGTGGCTTTATGATTTGATTTGAACAGGATCTTCTCAACAACAGGCACAGCCACTTTCAAATGTAACTAATAACAAATCTGTAAAGCCAAACATAAAGTATCTTGCATTAATACTGTTTTTGATTGACTATAGCTCTGCTTCCATACATTACTTTGACTAAGGTCCAGTCCAAATGTCAACATCTCTGTGAAAACTCTGGTTGCCCATCCGTAGTAACTCTACCACATATACATATAAGACTTTAAATATAATATTTGCTAAAAAGTTGTCATGTTATATTATAATAAGTTGTTTTAGGGTCTGTTTCCTTGAGCTCTTTGAAGATAAGACTACATTTTTATCCTTGCATCTGCAGTAGCTAGTAGAGTACTTTGTCCAAAGTTAGATTTGTTGAATGAACAGAAGAGATATGGCAATCAGAGGAAGTGTAATTTTCTGCTTAGTGTTTAAGTACTATTATATGTGATAAAAACAACACAATTAAATTCTAAGGGCATTCCCTATATCTAATCAGAAATTGTGAAACTGTTGTAAGAACTATTATAATCAGAGCTCCCAGTGAAATCAATATATTTATGTGCCACTAGTCTCAATTACTCAGGCTACTAGAATATTGTTGAGTACTTGTATAGGTGTCACTTTTATTTGAATTACTAAAATATAGTTTTAGTCCATCATTCTAAAATTTAGCAGATTTTTTTTTTTTTTTTTTTTTTGGCTGTGTTGGGTCTTCGTTTCTGTGCTAGGGCTTTCTCTAGTTGCGGCAAGTGGGGGCCACTCTTCATCGCGGTGTGCAGGCCTCTCACTGTTGCGGCCTCCCCAGTTGCGGAGCACAAGCTCCAGACACGCAGGCTCAGTAGTTGTGGCTCACGGGCCTAGTTGCTCCGCGGCATGTGGGATCCTCCCAGACCAGGGCCCGAACCCGTGTGCCCTGCATCGGCAGGCAGACTCTCAACCACTGCGCCACCAGGGAAGCCCCTAGCAGATATCTTTTAAGTAAGGTAATGATCCTGCCCTTTCTCTTCTCTCTTCACCTACTTGACTGGTTTCTTACTATCCATCCTTTAATCTTCCAATGTATCAGGCCTATACATCTAACTTTCTGTCTTACTTATTTATGTACTTGCCTTTTTACATTTTTCTAAATTGTAGATTTCTTGAGGACAGGTATGTTGTTTTATTCATTCTCCAGAATACCTAGAATGGTGGCTTGCAAGTAGTATGCATAGCTAATGAAGAAGAAAGAAAAGAAAGGAAGAAAAATAATCCCCCCAAATACTTAAAGAAAATAAGATTACTTCCAGTGAGAGGTAAGGAGGACATATCTGAGAACATTTGATCTAGGTTTTAAAGGGGAAGTTATATTTCAACTATTGGGAAGAAAGCAGCGGTATACTTGCAGAGGAAATGAAGGATATAAGAACGTACAGGGCATAGTTACGGAATGGCCTGATTTTGCTGACAGTTGGATAAGTTAAAATGAGCAGTGGAAGTAAAAGTTGAAAGGTGGATTGGGGTGGTCCTGGCTAACTGACAGCTACTAAAAATTTTTGACTACATGAGTAATAAGGAAGAGTTGGCATTTAAGGCAGCAGTTAAAAACTCAAAAAAGAGAAAATAAATGTTACAGCAACATTTCATAAATAAAGCAAATGATGTACTTAAACACAGTGCAGTACACATTTTTTCAGTCTCTTGTGAGTGGCTGGCACTGAAGATAGATGAAGTCATATGCACTGCATCTCAGTCTTTGTCTTCCCCTCCAGTAAAACAGTAATCTAGACAAAACTGTTTTAGCCCGTAAGTGGTCTTGAATTCCTTGACAGTGAAAGGGAACAAATATTTATTTAGTGGATATACTAGGCTCTTTATCCACGAACCTTATTTTATTAAACCTTATAACGGTGTAAGGTATGGCTTGTCATTTTTTTTAACTGACGAGGAAACTGAGTCTCAGAAATTAAGCAGAGTAGAAAGTGGCAGAACCTGGATTCAAACCCATTTCTCTCTCCTGTGCTCCATAATGTACTGACTGCACTGTTTTGCATACAGATTGTAGTCCTGCTTAAATGATATTTTTAGCAACTTCAAATTATTTATGCTGATGTTGTTCTTGATTGATTTATCTCCAAGGTACTTGATTAGGAATCAAATCCTATTAATGCCTCTTCTAGATTATAGATATTTGTCACATATGACAAGAATTGCTTATTCTTTTGAGGTGTTTTCCATTTTAAAAAAAATATGTCAGGGTACGTTTTGGGTTCTGGAATCACAGATTAATCATTCAGTCCTCATAATGATAAATTAAGGAGATGATCAATGAGTTTCATAAGGTTATGAGTGTCAGTTTATTTGTGATAATGTAAGGTTTTGTTCCTGCCTTTAATTTATGGCTGAGTGTCTTTACTATCAATTTTATCTTTCCAACCTTTTAAAATCAAGGTGATTTCTTCTTTAGCATTTCCTAACATACAAGATTGTAAAGGTACCAATACCTCATACAGCGAATGTGTATTACATTTTTCAACGCTTTCAATAGTAATTTTTTGATCTGCACATTAACCTGGTAAGGAGGGCATAAAAGATATTTTCCATTCAGGTAATAAGAACTTTAATGTTATTTGCCACCATATAAATAATATTCTTAGCCCCACAGACATTGCACTGATTTTTTTGTCAGCTTATGCTATTTATTGGTGTATATTAATTCTATATTATATTTTTTCTTGAGGACAAATGTTTAGAATTGCAATTTTCATTTTAAGTTGATGCTTTGCAGAAGGATTTCACCAAAACTGGTAACGCTTTGAAACATAAACTTTTTCTATGGTAATTACCACAAAATACAGTTAAGTAGTTCAGGATGTTTCTATAGTAATTACTGAACAATGTGCTTTCGGTATTTTTGATATAAGTAAACATAGAAATTACGTAGCTTCTAATATCAAAACATTTGTTACTCTAAGATATTTCTAAATTTATTTTTTAATATAAAATTGATCATGCTTGAAATCAAACTTTTTTTCTGTGTACATAATTGATATACATTTTACTCTTTAGGAAAACAAATAGAAACTGGAAAATTTTTACGAAAAAGCAGAAGAATGTAATTCTCATCAGTCTTCTCTCTGGATCAACAGGTTTATATGGGCATGTAAAATTGTTAAAAGAAAAAGACTTGGAAATAAAGAGGATTTAAAAAAGCAGTAAATATGGATACATTGAGATGGCAATCTACAAACTGTTGTCCTAGTTTTGTCATTTAGTAATTCTAACAGAAGAGCAAAACAGTATATTCCTTTAATACCAAGCTTAGGGCACAAGAAATAAATGTATTTAACATAGTGATGGAAAACTCAATAAGAGAATGAAAATTAGAATCAAGGAAAACTTGCCCAACATTTATTGAAAACTTACAATTGAGCACTGTACTATGTGTTGAGAATTTCAAAGATATATTGGGTCCTTTCACTGAGTTTTTGGTTCTGTGGAAGAGATATTCTAGCCAAGGAAAATCATGTGCAAAAGCAGAGAGATGAATGGAAACTGATGAATTATGCAAAATCCTAGGAGATTCATTTGTGTTGGATGTATTGGCTTGTGCATATCAAGAGATGGGGTTTGAAAAGTAGAGAAAAGCCTATTCGAGTAGTGTTTTGTATGCCAGTATAATGGTTAGATCAATAAAGAGAAATAAGCCTAATTCAGTGAATTTTACAAGGAATACTGGCCATTTAATTTTACCTAATATAGGCACTAGAATTTAACTCTTATGGGTCATATAATTGCTAATATTTATTGAGTTCTAAATTCTTTACACATATTAACTCATATAGCCCTTACATTAACTCTCTGAAGTAGGTATTAGTACTATCCTTATTTTATAAGTCAGGACACTGAAACGTAAAGAAATCACTTACCCAATGTCACAAAGTTGGTAAGGTGAGGTGGAAGGATTCTCTCCCTGGCAGCCTGACTCAGAAGTCCTGTTCTTAATTACCATGGCACAGCAAGGTAGAGTCCACTCAAACTGGACTGAAGTTTTGAGGATATGTGATGATATTTTTTTTTAGAGATTTGAATACATATTGAATTCGGGAAAGTTTTGGTAACATTTGTTAGTAAAGTATCCAAATCTTCTTTTTTAAAAAAAAAAAAAACAGCTTTATTGAAGTATAATTGATATCTAATAAATTGCACATATTGAAAGTAGCAGTTTGATAAGTTTTGAAACATATATACACCACCAAAAGCATCACCACAGTAAAGATAATGAACATATCCGTCACCCAAAAAAGTTTCCTCATGGCACTGCTTACTCACTCCCCACCCAGGCAAATACTATTCTGCTTTCTATCACTACAGATTAGTTTGAATTTTCCAGAATTTTATGCAAATGTTATCTTAGAGTATATTATCTTTTTTGGGGGGTCTGGCTTCTTTCAATGAGCATTATTATTTTATTTGTCTATGTTGTAATGGTTATCAATTTTTATTGCTGAACAGTATTCCATTGTATAAATATAGCACAATTTCTTTATCTTTTCCCCTCTTGATGGATATTTGAGTTGAAAGTTTTTTTCCAGTTTTTCTCTGTTACGAGTTGGCTGCTCTGAATGGTCACGTACAAGTCTCTGTATGAATGTTTAAGGAAAGAAGTCAGGCACAAGGAATATATATGTTTTCATTTATGTAGAATATAATGTGAGGCAAAACTAGTCTATCTTATCAGAAATTATAATAATGGTTATCTTTTGGGAAGTAATTAGTGTCTAAAAGGGTGGATGAGGGAGACTGCTTTTGGACTCTGAAAGCATTTTGTTTCTTCATCTTGATATTGATTACATGGTAACCAGTTCAGTATATGAAAATTCAGTGAGCATTACACATCTGCTATGTACTCTCCTATAGGTATCTTACACTTTGATTAACAGTTAAAGTAAAAGTGAGGCTAGTGAAATCATTTGGTTCAGTCTAGATAATTTTCTATATGTTATCTGGCATGTATGCTTTTTATTTCACAGCTCTTATTAATATTCCAGTTATATACTCCTATAATATCCTCCTTGTACATTCTATACCATTACATTTATACCTTTTACTGTAATTACTATTTTACTGTATGTCTTTCTTGTTAAATTAAAGATTTCTGTAAAAGAAGGTAATATCTAACTTTCTTACCTCCATGTCCATTGTCTGATATGGTTCTTGGTACATAGTAGGTATTCAACGAATACTTGGATGAATGATACATAAATTTTCTTTCTGGTTTCTTGTGTACCTGCTCCAAGTTTAGCCTCTGAGTCTTCATTATTTGTTTTCTACTGAAGGTTTTGCTTCCCCTACTGTCTACAAATTATGGGTTATATTGTGTGATATTAAAAGTTTTTCCTCCTAATCTCAATTCTTTGTTTTACCATACATTTTTCAAAATAATAATAACTTCTATTTTTGAGTGTTTACCATGTGCTCTGAGCACTTTACATCTACTAACTTATTTAAGATGCACCATCCAACAGTGTAGATACTCATATTGTTCCCATTTTATGGAGAAACTGAGGCACAAGGATGTTAAATATCTTGCCCAAGGTTATAAGGTCTTGTAAGTGACAGAGTTCATATTTAATCCCAGACAGTCTAACTATGTAAGTCATGATTTTATACAGTATAGTCTTCTGTGTTTATATACACTACATTATGTCATAACATTTCTTCATTTCCTTCAGAACTTGGATAAAATGTTAACTTCCAACAGTGGCTCTCTCTGACTTTATATGAAATAGAAGCTCTCCAGATGCTCTCAGTCGTTCTCACCCTGCTTTATTTTCTTCATAGCACATTTCACCACATGTTATGTTGTACATTTATGTTTATTTCCTTCTCATACATCTCTCCCACTAAAATGGTAGCTCTACAAGGGCAGAGGTTTTATCTGTTTTACTTTTAACTACAGTCTTATATCTTAGAACAAGGCCTAATTCATAGTAGATGCTTAATAAATATTTGTTAAATGAACAAATAAATGCTTCATCGAATCAACTTACACCGTGGCACTTTGGTGCTACAGGGTTGGCAGAGATTTTTTAAAATCCCTTTAGCAGAGTCACTTCTTGCTTATAATAGAAACCAAAAAGGATCTCTATTGGACAGAAACACAGACACCATTACACATTCCGATTGAACATATCCCGGAAATAGTAACTCAAGAGCATTTCTGAACATGCCAGTATCATGTGAATTTTTATTCTAGGAGCAACTTCGTTCTGGCAAAGGAAGTTTTATTTGTCGTCATAAAATTTGCATATTTAAAAGATAACTGCGGCTTCTAAGTGGACAGTGTGTTATAGAGGGCACAATGGAAGACACAGTAACCAGTTATCGAGGCCATGGAAGTAATTCATGGGAGAAACAAAACTTTGAACTAGAGCTATGACAATGACCATAGAGATGAGAAGAAATAGATTTCAGAGGGAGTAGAATCCATAGAACTTGTGAATAATTAGTCATGGGTTTCTGATTTAGGTAGTATCAACTCACAGGCAGGAAATAGAGGAGGTCTGGGAAGATGACTAATTTTGTTTCCAACATGATAAATTGGAAGTTCATATGGTATATTCAAAACTGTTCAGTAAACAATAAAAAAAATTAGACCTGGAACTTAGAAGAGCATTTGTGACTAGAGAGTTATATTTCGGTCATCAAATGCTTGAAGTTGCTTAGGGAGATACTATGTAGAACGTTGTTCCAGTATCAACAGGTTCTTAACTAGCCACACGATAACCAACTCTGCATGATTTAAGCTGAAAGAGACTTTAATGATAGGACATTGAATAAATGAAAGAACGGGCTATAAGACAACCAGTGAAACTTAGAAAAAAGGCAAAAGCAATTTTTAAAAGAACAGTGTGGTGTAATACCATCATTGCCACAGTTTGCACCGGCACCCTGCAAGCACTGGGTACTGACCACTGCTACTGCACCATCACCCTGCAATGTGTTACTCTCGCTGCTGCTGCTTCTGCTACTCAAGCCATAATGAATTCTCCTCAGTTAGCTTCTGTGGCAAGAAGGGAGTATGTGTCTGACTTGCATAGCCCCTGGCCCCAATTCACTGATGCCAGAGAGATTTGAAAACCAGGTATGTGGCTTCTAAAAAGGATGTTAATCCCCAGCAGCCAAAAACCACCATGTACACACTCACCAACATTAGGTTTATTAATTGCTGCAGCAAGGGAGGGTGCATACCATGGAAAACCACGGAGCACCTCAGTAAGAGGGAGTTAGGAGGGATTTTAGGTGATTTTGGAGAAAGTTTAAGAATGTGGTTATCTTTCTGGATCAGGTATTCTCTGAAAGTGGGGCATTTGGTTATTGGAGATTTGGGCATTTTTTAACCTTTGAGACCAGGGGAATGGAGGGTAGCTGGAGTTGCCATTGGAGAAGAAGTAGTAATTCCTTATAGTAATAGAAGCACAAGGTCTGCTTTTGTCTCTATCCAGGTCTGATTTTGTAGTTGACTTGTCTTTGTTTTATTCCATCATTGTCTGAAGAGTCCTCAACTGATAATTTTGTGAAATTGCTTATGATCAGCAGGGAAATACCGTGGTTTGGTGGTAGCAACCAAGCTAGCTACCAGCTGTCAGCTGTCAGGGCTGCTTTTCCCTTTTCAGTAGGTAAGCTTTGCCTCCTACCAAGATTCCTAAAGTGGAAATGACCAAAATGCCAGATGCTGGGCAACCAATTAAAAAATTACCAAGCCTATAATTTCCAAATATTAGGTATTGTATTAGTCAGCTCAGATTGACGTGACTGAGTGGTTTAAACAGCAGGAAATTATTTCTCATAGTTCTGGAGGCTGGAAGCCTAAGATCAAGGTGCTGGCTGATTCTGTCCCCCAGAGAGGGCCCTTTTCCTGGCTAGAAGATTATGCCTTTTTGCTGTATCCTCACATGGCAGGGAAAGAGGGAGCTCTGGTCTCTCTTCCTCTTCTTATAAGGACACTAATCCAATTATGGGAGGTGGGTTCCCACCTTTATGACCTCATCTAAAGCTGATTACCTCCCAAAGGCCCCACCCCCAAATACCATCGCCTTGAGGGTTGGGACTTCAGCATATGAATTTTGAGGGGACACAAACATTCAGTCCATAAGACGTGTCACTTTAAATCAGGGATCAGCAAACTTTTTCCTGCAATAGGCCAAGTGGCAAATATTTAAGTTTTGCAGGCCATAGGGTCTCCATCACAACTACTCAGTCATTGTAGCACACAAGCAGCCAAAGACAATATGTAAACAAACAAGCATGGCTGTGTTCCAAAAATCTTTATTTATGGACACTGAAAAATTTGAATTTCATATCATTTTCATGTCATGAAATATTATTCTTCTTTTGATTTGTTTCAACTATTTAAAAATATAAAAACTATTCCTAATTTGTAAACTATATAACAACAAGCAGTGGACCAGATTTGGCCTGCAGGCCATAGTCTGAAAACCCCTGCTCTAACTAAGAAGTGATATTATTGATGAGTCGGTTGCCTGTGAACTGATATGAAGAGAGAAGACCAAGTGGTGTTGATTAGTTCAAAAGAACACATCATGTAGAATTAGAAGTCACCATAACAGAGATTCCATTACTTCTGGGTCCTTATTGTAAATCTCAGAATCCATGTCTATTTTAATAGCTCTTAAATTAGGAGATAGTGACAGACTCTACCTACTACTTCACTGATGTTTTAGGAAAGCTTCTTTACATAGAATTTTTTTATTTCCTTTTATTTGGATACATTAGGACTCACTTACAGTTAGTTTTTTTTCATTTTTTCCCAATTTTATCAAGATATAATTGAAGTACATCACTGTGTAAGTTTAACGTGTACAACATAATGGTTTGACATTATATATATATATATATATATAGTGAAGTGATTACTGCAATAAGTTTAATTAGCAACCATTATCTCATTTAGATGCAATAAAAATAAAAAGTAAAAATAGAAAGAAATTTGTTTTCTTATGATGAGAACGCTTAGGATTTCCTCTCAACAACTTTCATATATATCATACAGCAATGTTACCTATAGTCATCATGTTGTACATTACATCCCTTACATAGATTTTTAAATATTATTTTCTGTTGTTCAGCTTCGCATGAGAGACTTCATATTAGTTGCATACAAACCAAAAGCTTTGGTATTTTTTTGATCTATAAAAATTATAACAGTTTATTTGGTAATATATTCTTTTGATAACCTAATACTTTTCAAGACGCAAAACCATAACAAATATTTTCCCCAGTAATTGCTCCTCATAAAAATTGAATTATTCTTAATTGTATTTTTTAATCTGAGAAGTCCTCTGAGATATATTTAAAAGGGCTAAATTCAGTCTCATGACCTCCAAAGATAAATCTGCCAGAGAATGGCTCCCATTAGAGAACCTAGCTCATTTAGGACACTATAAATGGCTGTAGATTATAATATGTGTAGGGGTTTTGCAGGCAGTAAAACCAGAAAGGTAAACTGGTGTCAAAGTATAATTTCCTTGAATGCAGTGTTGAGGAATTTGGACCTTTTCCTGAAATAATTTGATTTCTGAGCCCAGAAATGACATGACCAAATTATTTGGGGGATTACTCTTGTGACAATGATAAGTATGGATTGGAAGAAGCTGAAACTGGAGGCAGGCAGACTAGCAAAGAGGCTGTTACAAGGCCTGGGTCACCATAGTCCAAGAAGTAAAGGAGGTTAAACCAAGAAGTAAGTAAACTAACAAGTGAGAGGAGCTAAGGGACTCTTCATCTCTTAAACCCTAATTCTAGTATTATTTGATATGAAGCCTTCTTTGGGTCAGGCAGAGAGGATGAAAAGAGAACATATATTCAAGACATATAACAGAGGTAGAATAAACAGGTGCTTGTAATTGACTAATTTGGAAGGTGATAGAGAAAAAACAAGTTTAGAATAGCTTCCAAGTTTCTATTTTAGGCTACAAGGGAGGTAGTGGTAACATTCATCAAAATAGGAAATAGAGAAGTAAGAGGCAAGTTCTTTCTACCATTGCTTTATTGGGACAATCAATCCTTCCTTTCCTTAAAGGGACTTGGGCTCCATCTTCTTATTTTGGCACTGATGGTTCTCCATCCGCAAGACCTGTGAGCTCTGCTCACAGTGTGAAGGTCCAGTTTGCCCTGGGAACATAACCCACTGTGGCCTGACAGGGGAATAATTCTCTTAACCAGTCTTCTCCATGAGTGAACTGCTTTGAGAAAGAACTTTCTGTCTTCTTTGGGCTTTAACGCTAAGGAAACAAAGAAGTCCTCTGAGTCCCTTCATGTTGCTGAGAATTTTATTGAGAAAATACTTTTCTATTTCCCGAACATGTCGAATACTTTAATACCTAGGAGAATGCTGATGCTCGTGTCATTTTCCTTGCTTGAAAATCCCTTTCTGCCTTCTCCATCTGGTGAACTCTTCATCTCATAACCCCTAATTTCAATATTATCTGATATGAAGCCATCTCTGGGTCAGTTCCTGAATTACAAGTTCTCAAAACATGACGTCTTCTGGGTAGCATGAATCCCAGGCATAATAAATTAACACATTAATTTCAAAATCACTTAATTTCTTAATTTTCTGATAGAATATAAGCTCCATCAGGGCAGGGACTGTGTTTTGTTGTGTAAATCCTTGAATTACTGTTAAACACATAATAAAAATCTCATATTATCCATTATCATTGTTAATTGTAGGTTTTTATGTCCACTTCACTAAGTTGTGAGGTACCTGAAGGAAGTGACCACATCTTAGTGCCAGCCCTTAGCCTAGCCATCTGATATGTGCTCAAGAGATGTTTGTTATATTAATGAAAGAATTGTTTGGTTAATGAATTTAAAAGACATAATTTACAAGGAATTTGTAAAATGAAGTATCAGGGTAGTACAAAAGTAAGATAGTCAACTTGTTATTTTGTCTACAATGATAATGATGATATGAAGAATCAGACCTTTCTTCCTCTTTGGGCAGTTAGCTAAGTGTTTTGTAACATTGACAAAAAGTTAATCTTTCCTCAGTAAAATTCAGGTTCAGAAATATCATTTTTTTGACAGTATGTTGAGAATCAATGGCTGAACTTATGACTTTTTTAAAGCAAGATTGCATTTATATAAATATAATTACCCATAAGAAATAATGCTATTAGAATTCAATGTCTTTTACAGTTCTTTGATTGAAATGAGCTTTCATTATGAGGCACATTTCACAATGGTCTCATCTAGAGTTGATTTTTTACCCATTGTTCTATTTGGTTTCTATTGTACAGTCTGTTATTTCTGATTGCTATCCTATTATATTTTATTTCACAACTTCTAAGTACTGATTGTTATAATCATATTTTAGCATGATAATCTTTATGCCAATTTATATCCATGGGGAAAAAATTAGTCCTGGTTAAGACCAATCAAAAAGTTATCCTAAGTGAAATTTGTTCCTAAATTGCTATTTTAAGTGAACATATGCAGCTAAAAGCACATATCATTCCAATTATTAAATAAAAGCTAATTTTATTTCTATGTATTGATAGACACTATGAAAAAACATACCAGTAATGTAGGTTTTAGCATTCAAATACTAAGGGAAGAATCTCTAGTAATAAATACATAGAAGAAAAAAATATCTAGTTGAGTCTGAGGCAAATATTATTTTAAGAAGAAACTTAATTTAGGAAATAAAGAAAAATTAATAATTTTAATTTATAATCATAATAATAATTAAAAATAATTTTTCTAATTAACTGAATTTAGAAAAAAAGATTTATGGAGTAATTTTCTTTGAAGATATAATAAACATAAAAATGAAGAGCTTTACAAACTTGAAAAATATTAACATCTTTACCATATTTTCAAAACTATAAAGTAATAAAAAATAAAAGAAACAGAATATATATAGAATCACAGTCATGGGTTCTGAAAAGTTGAAATTATAAACATCAGAAATCATACAAAAACCCACAGAATAATTTACGAAAAAGAAATTGTCAAAATGAAAAACTAGAATATTGATAAGTCAAATGCAGAAAGGAAAAAACTTAAACTACTTTGAACATTGTTGGACCTAGAAGGTATTATGCTAAATAAAATAAGTCAGACAGAGAAGGACAAATACTGTATGATTTCACTTATATGTGGAGTCTGAAAAACAAAACACATGAACAAACAAAAACAGAACAAAACAGAAAGAGTCACAGATACAGAGAACAGATGGTTGCCAGAGGGAAAAGGGACCAGGAGGATGAGTGAAATAGGTGAGGGAAAGTAGTACAAACTTCTAGTTACAAAATAAATGAGTAACAAGGATGAAATGTACAGCATGGGGAATATAGTCAATAATAATGTTTTATCTTTGTATGGTGACAGATGGTAACTAGACATCATGGTGATCAATTTGTAATGTATAGACGTGTCAAATCACTATGTTGTGCACCAGGAGCTAACATAGTGTTGTAGGTCAGTTATACTTCAAAAACATACAAGAAAACAAACAAGCTCATAGAAAAAGAGATCAGATTTGTGGTTACCAGAGATGAGGGGGCAAGGAGGGGGAATTCAATGAAGGTGATTAAAAGATACAAATTTCCAGTTATAAGGTAAATAAGTACTAGGGATGTAGTGCATAACATGATTAACATAATGAACACTGCTGTATGTTATATATGAAAGTTGTTAAGAGAGTAAATACCAAGAGTTCTCATCACAGGAAAAAATATTTTTTCCTTTTTCTTTTATTTTGTATCTATATGAGATGATGAATGTTGACTAAACTTATTGTGGTAATCACTTCATGATGTATATAAGTCAAATCATCATACTGTACACCTTAAACTTATACAGTGCTATATTTCAATTATAGCTCAATAAAAGTAGAAGAAAAAAATAAAATCAATTAAAGCTGCAAAGGCTATGCAAATACTTTTATACATATTTTCTATTTTTTTAATTTAATTTAATTTAATTTTTTTATACAGTATGTTCTTATTAGTTATCTGTTTTATACATATTAGTGTGTATATGTCAATGCACATTATCTCTCATGATCCCAAAAGCACCTTTGTACTTAATTTAATTAAGTAGTTATATATTCATTTCTTTGCTAGTTTAGTATTATCAAAATTTTTTTTTCTAATCAAGAACAAAAGTGTTAAAACTATTTCTTTTATATTTTTTGCCTAAAATCTACTAAAACTCAAATTAATAAATCAGGATTTTTTTTTTTAATGTGTGGTGTATCAGACACTTCTGGGCCTTAAAAGACCTCTATTTTTACTTTACATCTGCCACCAACAAACCATGTGATGCTCTTTTAGGTACCTAATAGCTCAGTAGAATGAGTGTGTTTAGAAATATGCTTTTGGCAATAAGAAACAGAATTCTGAGTAAAAGTGACTTTTTAAATAATAGGTACCTTGTTGTCCATAACAAAGTCTCAAGATAAGCAGTTCCAGAGTTTGTTTCAGTAGCTTAATGATTTTACCAAAAGCTCAGTCTTTTTCGATTTTTCTACACTGCTATTCCCAGCATGTTGGCTTTCATCCTTGGACTTGTTACCTCATGGTTTCATAGTGTCTGCTGCAACTCCGGGCATCACATTCTCATCCAACCATGAAAAAAAGAGGAAAAAGAGGGACAGGAATTAAAGTTCTCATGCCTCTCTCCCTCTTTTAAACCAAGGGGAAAAATCTTTCTCAGGATCTCCCTCAGAATCTCTTCTCCTCTTCCTGTTCTAGTGGCCAGAACTGAGTCATATGCTCATATCTTAGCTGCAGAGGAGGTTTGCCTCATAACTATTCGGGATTTCCAGTCTCTGATGCAGGGCAGATACCACTGGCAAGGAAGAAAGGGAAAGGAAACGACAGTTGCCTGGGAAACCAGCCATGGCTACCTTGGCAAATTATTTTCAAAGGCCTTTATCTGCTAAAGTTCAAATTCTCCAAATTATTTTCAAAGGCCTTTATCTGCTAAAGTTCAAATTCTCCGACATCTTAGTCACAGGGTTGTTTCTGTATTTTACATCAGTCAGGGTATCAACAATCTAAGGCCAGATCTACATAAAAGTACATGAATTAATATTTACAAAGCCCAAAGTGACAAGTTGTAATTTTTTCATTGAATAATAGGAAGAAATAATGAGCCTGAAACAATGAGACTGAGTATGTGTGTGTGTGTGTGTGTGTGTGTGTGTGTGTGTGTGTGTGTGTGTGTGTGTGTGTGAAGAGTCTCTTAGGAAAGAAACTTGTTTTTCCCTGCTCAGTTATCTATGAGTTTTAAAATAGCTTAACTGTGCCTGAGTATTTTTTCAGTAGCATTCGAAATCTCTTCATGAGCTTATAATGTAGGTTGCAGCATATTCTAGTGAAAATGAGCATCTTCATAGCTGATTATGTTTCCCATAACCTCTTGATTGGACTGCTTCAGTGCAAGCTAGGAGCTTCAGTTCCTGAAGTGCGGCCATACACAGAGATAATTGTCATGGTTTCTGCTCATATGGTACCGTTTCTCCAGAAAGAGTTCAAAAACTCTTACAAGTACAATTTTATCTTTGCTTCATTGTCATGAGTTAGGAATGCACAATAATTTTTGGCCAGTGGGAAAACTCATGTTCAGAGTGAATGAATGACTGGTTCTGGTCATAAACCCAAGGAGACTAGAGAGAGAGGAATGAAATTTAGCCTTCTCCTCAATCTAATTAGAGTAGTGCAGAATTTGTCTTATAGCTGATTGCTGTTCACAAGGTTCTATTTTATACTTTAATCTATTTCACTGGAGAAGTTTATCTTACTATATAAACTAAAGCTATTCTTGAGAGGTTACTTGTAAGTTTATTTCTTCATACAGAATCTTTTTTTCATGTTATGCATTAAATTAGAGATACATAGTTATAGGAAAGAAAATTTTTCCAATAAGACATCATGAAATCAGCTTAAACTTTTAAATGTTGAATATTTAAAAGGAAAAAGTATTTCCCAAGGAAATACTCAAAATATGTGACAGCTTGATGTAAATTATATATTTTAAATATTTATTCTAAAAATTTAAATACTGCAAGGAGAAACATCTTAATTAGAAGCATTCACAAATTGCTTAATTAGAAGAATTCTAAAAAATTGTCTTCCCAATATTCTTTGACAAAATAATAGATGTTTAGTTTGGTTACATGTCCTTCTGGGAGATCCAAGAAGCCAGTTTAGCTTTTTGTTGCTGTTCTTAGGGGAAAGTTGAATTGAAATGATGGAAGAGTACATAAATATTGTAGCTGTGACATTGGCTTAAGCTATAGTAATAATCGAGGAAGAATTTTTTTTTAATTTTTATTGGAGTATAGTTGATTTACAATGTTGTATCAGTTTCAGGTGTACAGCAAAGTGAATCAGTTATACATATCCACTCTTTTTTTTAAGATTATTTTCTCATGTAGCCCATCAAGGGAGAATCTTTATAGAAAACATTTTATCATAGAAATTATATTATGTTATTGGACAATGGATTTTAAATTTTTCCTGGTGTGTAAAGATAATAAGTTTATGTTTCTTCAACATGAGGTATGCCGCTAGTTGCATTTTTAAAGAATATCAATTCTTGTCTTGCCTTCTTGTCTTTAGTACTTGTGTTGTAAGGAATTATTTATTTCAAAATGTGTAATACAAGGTTCATTTAAAGAAAGATTGTGAACAAGAGAAGAACATGATAACATGGTAGAATTGGTAGGTCCAAAGTATAAAATGTAAATGTCCATTTAACATAGGACATGGATTAAGTAAAGTGGAAAGATAGTGTATTCTTTCCCTAAGTTCCAATACGAGAGAAACATCGGACAGTAGCAACTGAGGGGAGTTTTCCTATCCTTGTGACATGAATAGCCACTAATTAGAGAGTGTTTGAGAACATTTGAAAGACAAGTTAAAAGATGGAATGAATTAGCCCATGCCAAAAATTTGCAGAATCTTGTGAGAGTCAGCAAACCCATGTTACTGCACTGGGAATTTATGGAGAAACAAAATTCTGCCAACTTTATGTGGCTTCAGAAGTAATTGTACACTTAAATAGATAAAACCTCTGAATCTGATAAAAAGCAAATCATAGACTGTATAATTTTATCAAAGTGACAGATGCACCAAGATATTGCGTTATTTCCTGTCATTGCTCCAATTGGAATCTTTTACCAGATTTGCAATTGGATAAATGCTATAAAGTAATAGCATGCTAGTAAGGACTTAATTTTCATAAATGCAACCAAATGACAGTATTAAGAATAAATGTCCCTAGGTTCCAGTAACATGTACCCTAAGAAATGAGAATTTCAAATAGTATATAAATATAGTTATCTAGTGGCAATTACCTAATAATAAATATTTCCAGTCCTTAATTTACCTATTGTATCAAGTTTTAAAAACTTAAATATTCTTAGGGACCAAGCTTATATCATAAACCCACGGAGCTATCTAGATGTAAGATCTTAAGGACTGATGTAGACCAGGGGTTGGAAAACTATGGCTTATGGTCCAAATTTGGTGGCCCCTTTTTTATAAATAAAGCTTTATTGGAACACAGCCATATCCATTTGTTAATATGTCATATATGGCTACTTTTGCACTGCAATGGCAGAACTGAGTAGTTGAGATAGAGACCATATGGCCTATAGAGCATGAAACCCTTCTTGTCTAGCCTTTAATAGAAAAAGTTTCTTGACGCCTGGCATAGACTACAGTGAGCTCTAGAAAATATACTTTTCATAAAAACATTCATATTTAAACAATGGTCAAGCCAAACAGTCCAGGCCAGGTTTAGATGATTGGCCACTGCTGTGAAAAGAGATCCTGTGCCAGCTCTGTCATTAACTTTCTGTGTGACGTTGAACAGGTCACCAAGCCTCCTCTAGTAAGAAGGGAGCATTTCTTTTTCCTGAGGTTGCTGTGCATAAGGCCAAATGGCAAAAATCAACATGGTCTTTTAAGGAGAATGTGAAAGTCAAACCAGGGAAGCATGTCCAAAACAGTCATAAATGCAAGAAGAGCCTGAAGTGAATATTGTGAGCTAAGATGCAGGGCCTGACAGGTCAGAGTTTCAAGAAGACAAAAGAGGATGATTCGATCAAATTTAAATCCTATACTCATTATAGGGAAACACACAGGCCTGTGTTTTCATGGACTAAGTGTATCCATGATTCCATGGACTGGGTTGGACAAGAAATCAATTTCATCATCTGCAGAAAAGTATTTACAGTGTCCTCCTAGTCTAAGAAATGTCCTGTGGGAAAGAAAAGAAAAATGGTTTTGGTCACATAAACAGGAAGTTGTCTAAACTAATTGAATCTGTTAAATAATCACAATGAACATTTGTTTGTTTTATGAGAAGTCCTACTGATAAGAAATCTATTTAACATTTTTTAAGCAAGATTTGCCAAAATGTACTGGCCATCTGAAATTTTTTTTAAATCATGCAACATTTATAAGTCCTTAGGAAAACTTCAAGAAACTCTGACCTCAATAATCTCTCAAAATATTTCCAACTCTGAAATTCTTCTGTAAGTATTTCAATACCTAACTCTTAAAGAACACCTACCATATGTCAATCACAATTTATGTGCTTTACCTGTATTAACTATTTTAATCATCAAAATAACCTTATGATGTAAGGTTTCTTATTATCATTCCCATATTACAGATGAGAAAACTGAGGTGCAAAGATGTTCTTATTGGTTTAAAGTCAAACAGCTAGTGAGTGGTAGAATCAGGATTTATACTCAGGTTGTCTGAATTCAGAGTCTATGCCCTAAACTACCCTCCATTTAGAGTTTTGTTGCTATATTTCAGATATCCAAACAAATGAAAAACTCACCTAAATATTTCACTTAGTATTTTTTATTATTTGGATTTTTTAAAACCTACTATTGAAAATGTCAGGAAGTCAACTTAACACAAGATGCAGATATCCTGGGATGGATGAATCTCAGCCTTATCTGCCTCTATTATCACTCATAGTTTACAATAAGTAAGCTAATGTATATTCATTACAATATTCATTAAAACAGGCCTATCAGGATATCTCCTTGGCAACTGTTAATTAATTATAGCTGCCTCCTTGGCAACTGTTAATTAACTGTAGATGCCTGATAAAAATTGAGTGGTTTTTCTTTGTAAATATTCTAGAATTCAAACAGCTCACTGGTAAAGAGTTATTCATTCATGCACATATGAATATCTTCATTAAAAAAACTGATTGAGAAGCTATTTGTAAGATCAACAACTTACTTGCTCTCATGAAGTTTCAGTCTAGCAGGGGGAAAAAAATTAACAAGTAAACAAGTTTTAATTTTCAGTATTAAATATTAAAATATAAAATTAACCTAAAAAATTAAATTAAATATTTTCAGTGGTAAGTGTTAAGAAGAAAATGAAACAGGGCAATATATAACATGAAGATGGGAAGAAGATTTAATTTTGGGTAAAGGGGATATGAGGAGGAAAAATATGAGCTGAGTTGAAAAGGAGCCAGCTATGAGAAGATTTATGAGTTAGAACATTACAGGCAAGAGAAGCAGCAATGATAAATGTAACAATCATGGAAATTTTACACATTTCTACAATTTTTACATATATAATATGAACATAGGTTGGTAAACATCATTTAATACAACCAATTTCATTAGAACTTGCTCATTCAGATAACTAGGTGAACTTTACAAATGAATCTAAATAATCAGAAAGATATTCGGTTCAGACAGGAGATGATCAAATTGTAGGCATAACTGATAGAGAATGTGACCCAAATTGTAACAAGTCCTGATATTTTCTCCCTAACCTATGGCAGTGATCATGCCTTCAAGCCCTTTGTAAGGGGAAGTCACACCAGTTGGATTCCTGTGTTGGGACATAGAGATAGACCCCAGACCCATATGTGTTTACTGTAAGGACAAAGGAGTACAGTCAAATGAGTAAGTAATCAAGTAGGCTGCTTGAAGTGCATAAGAACAGGCCACGTAGGACCCCACCTAGTAGAGTAAGGAGGTAAACAAATGGAGATAAGAGGCTCACCCTCCAAGGAATCAGCAAGGAGAGGAGATAAAAGCCTGGAATATTCCTCTAGCGCAGTGGATCTCAACTAGAAGTAATTTTGCCCCCCTAACCTCTACCCTGGGGACATTTGACAATGTCTGGAGACATTTTGGTTGTGAAAACTGCAGAGAGTCCTACTGATATTAGGTAGGTTGAGGCCTTGGATGCTGCTAAACTTCCTACAATGCACAAGATAGCTGCATCCCAGACGTCCCCTTATCCAGCTGTGAGGATAGAATGACAGGGATGCCTGCAAGAAACTCTAATGGGAATTTTTAGAATTTCTTCACTTTGGACTAAAATCTCTTACATTCTTTAAGGGTGCATGTTAGTATTGTGGACTTAAGCTATAATCACAGAAAACCCTCAGCTTCAGATGTACTCTTTTAATATTTTTATTCTTTCTTTTCACACGTGTAGATGTATATGACTCATATAGCAAGGTTCTCCAAAACCCAGCTCAAACTTCACCTTTTCTTAAAGTTTTCCATAATTACCAAACTGTCAAATGTTCCTTCTTCTGAGCTCCTATGGCAATCTATACATACTTTTATCCTAGCATGTATCACCCTGTGAAGTAATTATTCATTAAAAGGTCATTCCCATTTTAAAAATAGGTCTTTCTGGGTAGAGACTATGTAAGATGTGCTAAACATCCTACAGTGCACAAAGTAGTCCCCTATATCAAAGAATTAACTGGCCCAAAATGTCAGTAGTGCCAAGGTTGAGAAACCCTGCATCCCAGAAATCTTTGTAACTTCAGTGTCCTCGTGGCACCTGCCATAAGGAAGCACAAAGGGAATGAATGAACGCTCACAAACACTACTAACATAAAAATACCATGAGTTCTATTTTATTTTTCTGACAAAGCCTTACTTGTTTGTGTCCTAATTGTATTTAAAACCTATTACATATTTCATCTAAAAGAAACTTTTTTTGGAGAATTTGACAGAATGATTATAGTTTAGTAACTAGCACACGAACAAGAAAAGCAACAGGCTACATTACAAACTATCTAAAATATTGTGGGTAAAGACAGTCATTTTGAAAGTGTAAAGTGTAAGAAATAATATAGAACGACATTTTCAAAAAGCAGAAATAAGAGTGTAAAATTTTAAAGGTATGTAAGAAATCATATTGGAAAGTAACTTTAAAAATGGAAGTAAGAATGTAATGATAGAATGAAACTTTGGTGATAGTAATTAATGGAAACTAGGATCAAGAAAATAAAATGAGATAAAATTAAAATAGAAGAAAAGATATTTTAAACAACAGAACTTAAATAAGCTTCAGGAAATAGTTTAGAAAACCTCATGGGAAAGCCTTTTGTCATTGTTGTTCCAGAGCAAACAAAAGGAAAATTGTTGCTCATTCAAAAGGATGGCAAAGGAATCGTAGGAAGCTATGTTATAAACTTAAAATGTAGTTTTTATGTATGAATTTATGAGTCAAAGATTTCACAAGCAGTAGCCTAAAACTAGGATGGGAAAAGAAAAAGTCTTAGAGGTGACAGAGAGGCTACCTATCCCCATACAAAAGGAATCAAACAAACTACACTAATAGAAACATAAGACATAACAGATACATTTATACATTGTCTTGGTCAGCCCATGTCTAAAGAACAGTGTTTAATTCTGAGTGCCAGCTGGCCTTCAGAGATAGGAAATGTTTCAGAGTCTGTGGTCCATATGGTCTGTCTCACTACTCAATTCTGCCATTGCAGTGCAAAACAGCCGTAGATTATATGTTAACAAATGGGCATGACTATGTTCCAGTAAAGCTTTATCTATAAAAACAAAAGTGCCAGGTTTGTATCTCATCCTGTTTGGAAGAGAAGCTTTGATAAAGATGATCAGGGTGTTTAGGTTTCTGGAAACCCCATCATACAAGAAATGATTTAAGAGGTCACCAATATTTAGCCTAGAAAAAAGAGATAAATCCCAGAACTAATAAAATTTACTTTAGGACACTCAAGTACAAGACATCACTCATGTCTTCATTTAATAAAAATAATTGTGTCTTTCTCTTTAACCACCATGGCTACAAAAAATGTATATTCTCAGGTTTATGTGATACGCATCTTGGAGATCAGTGAGAACTACAGAGTTCCTAGAGTTCAGAAAGCTGTGGAAAGGCTTCTGGTCTTCAGCTCACGATGGTTCTCACTAGAATACTTTTTGCCTAAGGCTACATGGTCAAGTCAAATGCAGGTGGCTTTACTACTCCTGTGGTCATTTTTCATTCAGTGCCATGCTTGGTCACTTGGTCCTTCACCTTGGTTCCCAAAGTTTTGGTGTTCATTGTTTGTTGGACTACAATGTGGTCTAGGAACAAAGCTTGAGAGAGTCTGCCACTCCTCAGTATTCCCAGGCTCAAAAGAAAATCTAATTCTCTCTTCATGGAGCACAGACACTACCACCCCTTCCCCTAGAAGCACCTATTCAGTGGTATAGGTTTGGCAAGAGGTGAGTCAGATGTTCTTACAATGCTGGCCAGTGTTTCACAACCATCTTTGGACTGCTAGTGGTCCCACACAGACCCTTCTGGGCATCTTGAAACATAAAGGAGATATATATATATATACGAAAAAAACTAACAATTCAAGAAAGTTAGTGACCAATGCCAAATAAATCATGGAAAAGAAAACAGATATTATGTGAGCTTAAAAGGAGAGATAACTTTGCAGTGGAGTAGACAAGAAACCTCACTTATTTATTTTTCAAATATTTATTTCTAGTCAAGACCTTTTACCTGAGCTCCAGTCTTACACAGGCGCACATGTGCATGTGTGTGAGCACGCATGCACACACACACACATTTTCTCCTAACATAGGACTCACACATTCACCGCAAATTCTCTATAGTATTTTAAAAAGTATTCACTACATCCAGCTCTCTCCACCTTAGATTTATTCCTTTGCAATATTCCCACAGTGCTACTCAATCCAGAAACTAGCTTCAATTCCTTCCTCTTCTTTACCGTCCACGTCCAACCAACTATCATCATTACCAAGTATGTCTTCACCAATGCATCCCTCATAGTTCCCACCATATCATCCGTACTGCCATTGTCTTATTTCTGGCCACAATTATATCCCACATAGATTTCAGGACAGTCTTTTATTTGACCTTTTTGCTAGCACATCTTCTCCACATTTCCCACACCACTCCAAGCTGCCAAAGTGATCTTTCTAAAATAAAAATTTGATATATCTTCCCTATCTAAATCTTAAAGCTTCCATTGCCTTCAAGCTAAAACTCAAACTTCTTTGTTTAACATGGATGATCTCATGATCTGGCCCTTGTCTACGTATTATTTCTTATTTCTTACTATGTTTCTTATTTCTTATTTACCATTCTTACTAACCTGCAGTTCTTTAAATGGGCTTTGATCTCTTTCAATGCCCCCCTTTGATGTCTCTTACAAAAAACAACCGTCTCTTCTGATTCTGTAGCCTCATCAACTGCTACAAAGTGAAGTGTCAGTAGAGTCTCCTATTTTTTACTCCCACTCCCCAACGCTGAAAAAGCACTTCTTTAGAATCCTACACATATGTTTTCTATGGCATTTAGTCTATTGGGTAAAAATGGCCCATTGTCTTAACCATTTTCTTTCAAGATTATGAGCTACCTGATAATAGGAAAAACACCTTTCATCTTGATAACCTTAAAAGTTGAGAGATAGTAGGAAATCAATATGTTTATGTTATTGAATAAAGAGTATCAAAGATGTATGGATAAAGGCATATGGAACGGGAGAAAAAGAGCATTAGCAAAGGCTTAAAACAGAAAACTGATCTTCTCAAAGTCACCACTAATCTACATGTTGTTCAATCAAGTGGTCATTTCTCAGGTATATCATCAATTTTTCTTACAATTTGTTATTTCTTCCACCTTGAAACACCATCTTTTCTTGGCTTCCAGTTCTTCACACTCTTCTGGCTTTTCTCTTGTGATCCTAGTAGCTTCTCTGTCTTCTTTCCTGGCTCATCCTCAGGTCTTCTTAGACCTATTATCTTCTCATCTACACTCATTCCTTTGGTGATCTCACATGCTCAAGGCTTGATACCATCTGTATGCTGACCATGCTCAAATGATCTATTTTGCCTGGACTTCTTCCCTGAACTCCAGACTTTTGTATATAACTTCTTGCTTGACATCTCTAGTTGGCTTTACAATAGAAATTTCAAATTTAGCATTTCTTTTTTTTTCAACCTTATGAGGTGAGGTGTAACTGATAAATAAAATTATAGGATATTTAAAGTACATTGTGATGATTTAATAGAAGTATACATTGTGAAAGGATTCTTCTCATCTAATTAATTAACACATCCATCACTTCACATATTTATCTTTTGGGGAGGAAATTTGAGGGGGGATGGACAGGGGTGAGAACATTTAAAACCAAGCTTTTGATGAACCCAAAACCCTGCTCACCCTGTCTTCTCCATCAGTCAATTACACTTCATCCTTCTAGTTGTTCAGACCAAAACACACTTTTAATCACATTTGACTCTACTTTCTCTAACTCCCCACAATTATTTCATCAACAAAACATTTGAATCTAATCTTAAATATGTCCAGAACCCAATCACTTCTCACCCCCTCCGCTGCCACCAACCTGACCAAACCGCCGTCACCTCTCATTTGGCATTTTCCATTAACTGCCTGTTTGATCTCCCAGCTTCCACCTTCGTCCTCCTCGGTCTGTCTACAAGCCTGAAATCATAGGTATCCTTTTAAAACAAGTCACTTCAATATACCTTTGATCAAAACCTTTCAGTGACCCTCCATCTTACTCAAAATCAAAGCCAAAGTCTTGGGCTATAAGACCCCGTATTTTCTAACCCCCCATTATCATCTCTTTACTTCTCCTGTCCCTCAGTCTACTTCAGCCACACTGGTTACCTAGGATGTCTTCAAGCAAGCAACGTGTCCCTGCTTCAGAGTCTAGGCACTAGGATGCCCCTTCATTTCCTTTAAGCACTGGCTCAAATTTCTTCTCAGTGAGACCTGATTACCCTATTAAAAACTGCAGTAATGTTATATGAATTCTTCCTATCTTCCTCCTCTTCTTAAGTGTTCTTCATAGCACTTATAACCTTCTAGTATATTATTTTATTTTACTTAATTGTTTTATTTATTGTCATTATCATCTCCACTGGAATGTAAAATACTTTTGAGGAGGAATTTTTGTTTCTTTTCATCCAGTGCTATTCCCCAGACCCCAAAAGATTGTCTAGCACATAATAATCTTTCAATAATAGTTGCTGAGTGAAGAAAGAGTACACACATTTTTTTGCATTTCTGAGTGCCTGACAGAGTCTGAATTACAGTAGTATTTCATTTGCTACTCATAAAAGCCCTATAAGATAATTACTACATGAATTTTAAAGATGAAGGAACAAAAATTTTTTGAGATTTGAGTCAACAATGCCTCCAGAATTTCTGTATAGTCAAGACTTGGAGACAGCATTCTGGTTAGTAGGGAGATAAAAAACTTGAAAATCAGAAAAATGCTCTCTTTTCTTATGTTGTATGTTATACTTGAGAATGGTTTGGTAAATGCTGATTGCACCTGGCATGTGCTAAGGTATATCTAATCTTTGGCACCAACTCTTGCCCAGAGTTTAAGGTTGTTCAAAGCTGAAGCATCATTCAAGCCAATATGTTTAGGAGACAATGAGTACAAAAGTTAGGGGTAGGGGATTAAGAGGTACAAATTACTATGTATAAAATAAATGAGCTACAAGGATATAAAGTACAACACAAGGAATATAGCCAGTATTTTATAATAATTATAAATGGAATATAATCTTTAAAAATTGTGGGGCTTCCCAGGTGGCGCAGTGGTTGAGAGTCTGCCTGCCAATGCAGAGGACATGGGTTCGAGCCCTGGTCTGGGAGGATCCCACGTGCCGCGGAGCGGCTAGGCCCGTGAGCCACAACTACTGAGCCTGCGCATCTGGAACCTGTGCTCCACAGCCAGAGAGGCCGCGATAGTGAGAGGCCCGCGCACCGCGATGAAGAGTGGCCCCCACTTGCCGCAACTAGAGAAAGCCCTCGCACAGAAACGAAGACCCAACACAGCAAAAATAAATAAATAAATAAAATAAAATAACTTCCATCCCTACCCTTGCTCCCACAGTCACTCTCTAAACCTTTACCCTGATTAAAAAAAAAAAAAAAAAAAAAATTGTGAATCACTATGTTGTACATCTGAAGCTTACATAATATTATAAATCAACTATACCTCAATAAAAGAAGGAAAAAAAGTTTTTCTATAACAGGACTTCATTTAAGGAAGTGAAAAATGACAAGATTGATGATGAATTTGTGACCATATTGTGGAATTTTACAATGCTTTACTAAGAATTGGGTTTATCCATTGGTTTCCAAACCTGTGGGGATTCTTAAAAATATGGATTTTGGAGCCCCAATCGGTACCTCCTATTGGTATAGATTTTTAACAAGCTTCCCAGATTTTCATTAAGCAGCCAGGCCAGAACTCCATCCATAGACTGGCATTTGGAAACATGGTAAGCTACTAAATGTTCTCCAGCAGCAGTTTGCATATGTCACTGTATATTTGCAACTTACTTCTCCCTAAAAAATACCCCCATATCTGTGCACTATACACCCAGGTAAAGCTGATAGGGAGGTGGGTGGAATGTCTTTTGGAGCAATGTGTCATGCACTGCCTCACAATAATATTTTTCTCCATCTGTTATAGGTCAATGCACAAACTGGCCCAGTTGGAAAGACTTGACCTAGGCAATAATGAATTCAGTGAGCTGGTAAGCGAATGCATTTTCTAAATTTGATAAATATATCCCAGGGGATTATTTCTTTTGCTCTGTCTTTATAACCCCAGGTATTAAATCATCAGGTGCACATTTACATTTGCTAAATATAAAAATGAAATAAAATCTGGAATTAAAGTGATTGTTTATCTATATAGTAAGCTACAGGGAACTGAATAATATTAGGATTAACTTTAAAAAGCGGGGGTACGGATAGGCAGATGCAAATTGTCAGTTTTGAGCAGCACCTATATAGCAGGCACCATGTTCAGAGTGTTATATATGTTGCCTTATTTAATCCTGATTTGCCATGTTGCCATGTTAACTTTATGGAAACAAGCTCAAAGTGGTCACTGACTTACATAGCTTTTATGTGGTTGAACAGGAATTAAACCAAGACTTGATTAAATCAAAGTCCATACCTTGAAGACTTCTGCTTTGGCTGCTTAATGGGCATCGCATGAGAGGAGTGGTCAATGGCCTTTTATTTCCAGTTGTACTGAAAGTGTCTTTCTAGTGAACATATGTTATGACCTCACTGCCAGCAAAATTGACAGAATTTTGACTACTCCTTTTAGGCTTAAGTTTTCTTTAAATGTTCCTGAAAACCAAAATCTCAATTGCAAATTAGAAAGAAAATACTCTTTTACCAGCAGACCCAGCCTGTTTTACTCAGAGGTCTTCCACTTGAACATCTTCAAATTTCAAAAATCAATTCACCTAAATTGTATTTTAACTATTTTTAAATTAAAACATTTAAGTGAGTAAACAGCTTTTCTTTTGCAGCTATGTTACTAGCTACATGACCTTGTGAAAATGACTTAACCTCTCTAAGCCTCATTTTCCTTTTCTATAAAATGGAGATTATAATGGTTCCTCCCCTCCAAGGTTTGTAGGAGAATTAAATTAAAAAATGTACAGGGCCTGGAAAAAGTGATTCTCAGTAAATGCCAGTGTATAGGGGTGATACGGTATAATTCACACTACAATTTGACTGTGCAAAAGAATTAACTTGTTTTACTTTGACCATGACTAATTTGATCATTGTCCCAGCCTCTATCAGCTCTTTATTGAGGGTAAAAACTGACTTTTATTCTTCTATGATTAGAAGTTAAATCTAATTCTAGAAGTTACATGGTTCCTTTAGGTTGTGTTCATCTTCCCTGCATAGAAATTCTCTGTAACCTCTTGCCTTCCCCTGCTTGTCTCCTTAAGATGGAATTTGAGTGAGTGCGAAGGATGGTACAAATCTTTCTGACATGAGGAAAAGACACCCCCTGGCCTCAGGCTGGTTTTCAGAAGTGCTGGCCTCTGGGCTGATGTCTGCAGCTGATACTGCCTCCTGTGTTAAATCTGCAATTTTAAACCTGCCGTTGGTTCTTTGGGATGAGACAATACCCCCTGGGAGCCTTGGCCATCTTCCTCTTGCTGGCAGTGCCATCACCCAGTTATCATTGCATATACATGCATAAGTCTCTGCCCTGTCTTCCCTCCAGCACGATGCTTGGAAGTCCATCCCCGATTTCTGTTGTGAAGGAACCTCACCAGCCATAACCTTAATAGTGACCCCATAGCAAGTCTACAGGCTCTGAGAGTCCAAGTGATATGCAAACTGAAAGAGGTCCATTAAAAACAAACTTCAGAGCTTCCTTCTGCCTGCTGCATCACACCGCCAAGCTTGCTCTGCTTTGGATGCACCCAACTTTGTTATAGGGCAGCTGGCAAGGTGGCCTCAACACAGTAGAGCAAAATGACCCAGTACATAGTTTAATGCACCTCTGGCATTTTTAAAGGAGATATTTATTAGTGTAGGTAGAGAGAGAGGTAAAGGTGGTGAATAACAGCGGCAAAACCAGTTTATATTGGTAGTTTTTTAAATTAGTTGTTAAGAAGTTAGGATCTACCCATGATTCCATGAAGACAAATAGCTTGGCCTAGTAATTGAAAGAACATGGACAATGGATTCAGATGACTGAGGGTTAACTTTCAACTCCATCACTGGCTAGCTGGGTACCTTTGGGTCTATAGCTCACTCCCTATCCTCAGCTTCCTCCTCAGTAAAATAAGGGTATCAAACCCATATATCTCACAGACTTTTTGAAAGAATTTCATGCAAGAGAATCTATAATAAACACTTAATGTATGTTTCAAATGAATTTCAATTCTGTCAGATATATAATTTTGCAAGCCTTTTGTATGGATACTTTGTGAATCAATATTTTACTATAAATATTTGCATCGACAAAGTTGAATAGGGCATGTTTATTTTTTGAAAATAAGCTTACTAAAAGTAAATTTTAAATACACATATTTTGACTTATGCTTCTGATGTCTAAGAAATCATCATCTGAGCAAAAACATTTTTTACTTTTGAACTCCCAATGTTTTATGCTTGTCACAAAGTTAAGTCTCTTAAATTTTTTTTTTTGCATTTCTACTGGGGTGCTTTATTTGATAATAGTTATTTGGCGGGGTTGGGGGAAGTATAATTCTGGAACTTCACATTTCTAATGTTATTTACTTTTAATCAAATATTTGAATTTTATTCATCATATGTGTGGGACTAGCTGTTATTTCTCTGACAGTAGCAATTTTTAATGTGAAAATAAGAGAATTTGCTCTGATAAGAGACCTCTAGAAACAAGATCATATGGAGGAAAGGGAATTAAATTCCAATCTGTAGCTAGATATTGACACCTAGGAGATTACTGTTAGATGATTCATTTTGTGTGTCATGGTAAAGAGACAGATGTGAAGAGATGGCAGTAAGTAAAAAAAAAAAAAAATGAGAATGAGAAAACCTAATGAAGAGAACAGAAGTCTACTTGCTAGAGAAGCAATGTACATATCCCAAATAAGGTTTGAGGTAGAAATATCTACTTATGGATGCTTTCGTAACAATAAAAAATTGTAAACAAAAGAAATTATCTTATGTTTCTACAGGAATAACCCCTAGAAGATACTAGACAAAGTTCTGGGAACATAATAGATTCTTAAAACTTTTTTTGTGTGTGTTTCTTTCATGGCTTTTTTTATCAAGATAAAATTAATAAATGTTCATTTAAAATTATTAGAAAGTTAAAAGAAGTATAAAGATAATAGTAAAAGTAATCTGTGACTTCATCCCCATATATAATCATTATTAATATTTTTGGTATATTCTTTCTGCCTTCCCCCATTTTCTTTTAATGAGGTCAAATGAGCATTATTTGGAGCCTGGTCAGAGATAGGACACTAGTAGGTTGATGTGTGCAGTTGGATAGCATCAATCCTTAAAAATCCTCTGTACACTCTATGTAATACATTCTTCGCACTGTTACAATAATTAGTAACATCCCAATGTCATGGAATGGTCAGGGACCCTAAAACAGATTCAATGATTATCTTGGGGCCCAAAAGCTGTATGGTAGGATTATATTTCAGGTATATATATATATTTATCCAATGAACTACGAATTGCTATTTGTCCTGAACTTGTGCAGGAAATAATGGAGCCCCAAAGCAAATCACCATGAGCCAGAATACTGGAAAATGGAGCAGATTGAGTAGCAGAGCCCCGAGGAGATAGGATGGATCCAGTAATAGTATGAGGTCATGGTTGACCATCCCCCAAAACTAGCTCCAGCTTCCAGCTCCTTTACTCCCTTTCTTCATCCCCCCCTTGCCTCAAAAGGAGAGGACTGTGGCATACAGGAAAATGTCACTTAGAGCCCCCAAAAACTCTGCTATGGGAACCTTCATCAAAAGAGTCAGTCATAAGAAGCAAAATAAGAAAGCTTTTCGGCAAGCCAGAAAGAGAAAATTGCTCAGCTCAGAGGAGGCTAACGGCAGACTGGGAAATGGTCTGTGTATGCCTCAGAGTCCATGATCATGATATAACGATGATCATGACCTTCTATATAAACTATATTCAGTTCCATCCTGTCAGGGGTATTTTCACATCTGTGCTCATGCATGAGGTTGGTATACATTATTCTTGTGTACTTTATCCGTGGGTTCCTGTTTTTCATCAGTTTTGAAAAATTAACCGTCCTTATCTCCTCAAATGTTGCCTTTTAACTGTATCTTCTGTCTCTCCTGCTGGAATTTGGATTAAATATGAATATGAGTGATTTTGAAATAAGTGATTTTGAAATACCATTTTATTAATTATTTCGTAAGTTTTTTCCTGGAAAAGTAACCAGATAAAGGGTAATTTTAAAATATCTATTTCATGTCCTTAAAGAAAGTCTTCCTGCCTCTGCACCTAAAATTAGCCATGATTCGTTCTCCAGATTTTGAGGCATCAGGATGAGATCATTTTAAGAGTATTTTCAACTCTTTGAGCTATTTAATGTGTCAGTTACTGACAGAGATATTTCTAAACTACAGACCATTCAAATTCTAGATTAAAGAACAAAACGTGGATTTTAAAAAACAAAACACCTAAATGACAGCAACAAAAATATTTAAAGAGTAAAAAATATATATTTTTCTGTGATAAAAAAACATTTTTTAAACACATGTAAAGATGGATTGAATTTAAAAGTTCAGAGAATTCATCAGGAAATGAGTAGCATCATTTTTGTTTTGTTTTGTTTTTTTATTTTTGGCTGTGTTGGGTCTTCATTGCTGTGAGCTAACTTTCTCGAGTTGTGGCGAGCGGGGGCTACTCTTCCTTGCGGTGCACAGACTTCTCATTGCGGTGGCTTCTCGTTGCGGAGCACAGGCTCTAGGCGCGTGGGCTTCAGTAGTTGCAGCACGCAGGCTCAGTAGTTGTGGTGCGTGGTCTCTAGAGCACAGGCTCAGTAGTTGTGGCACACGGGCTTAGTTGCTCCGCAGCATGTGGGATCCTCCCGGACCAGGTCTTGAACCCGTGTCCCCTGCATTGGCAGGCGGATTCTTAACCACTGCTCCACCAGGGAAGTCCCAGTAACATCATTTTAACTATCTAATATTTGAAACAGTATGCCAAACCGTCTTTATAAAAAGATTTCATAAATTCAGCTATCCATGGACTGTATTAGAGGATTTATATTCTATAGCGCTTCTTTATAGAAAAGCTTAAAAAATAGCCTGCACTCTACAAGTCACTATTTTAAATGCTTAATAAGGCTGCAGATCACACTAAGCAAGAATTTCTAATCTCAATATTCAAACTGAATTTGTTTCTGTTGACTTTTTTCAGTTTATTTCATAGAATCAAACAAAAATTTCAAATGGATAAATCAAGTAAAGAATGGAGTCACTCTGAGCAAAATAACGGAGAAGAAATGCCAATAGTTGTATGGACTATCTGTTTGGTTTTATAAATAATATGGATGTGTTTTCATAGAAATTTGAAACAGTTGAGTGCTGTTTTAACTTGTAATTTAAATTGATTAGAATTAAATTAAACTTTACCAGTAGCGTAACAGCCAATGATTTCAACTCCCTAGTTTGCCCAATGTGTGCTTATTTTTAATTACCTAGGATGCATGTATACCTTGGGCAAGCATAATATTTACATATCCATTAATTTTCTTTATAGATAATTACATTGTAGGTTTGCCACACCTACTAATAAAATTTTGTTAATTATTCTTCAAGTAAAGCTTATAAGAAAGAGCAGAGTAATAAAAATATAATTTGTCATCTTATAACAGGCCATCCCATTTTCAGGGAAGATATTTAAAACATCCTAATTAGTAACGCTTCCATTTCCTGCATTTGTAAAACTACTGAGGCCATAGATTGTGTGTGCATGTATACACATATAGAATTTATAAAGATCACAGACATTGCCAGAAGTTATCAATATATCAAGAGAAACTTGAGAAATGAAACTAATTTTTTAAATGATTGGAGACACATCAGTTTCTGTATCAGTCAAGGTCCAGGCAAGGGGTAGAAACTATATCAAGTATTTAACAAAGAAAGTTTAATATAAGGAATGGATAATCATGTACTAGAAAACTGGAAAGACAGAAAGGGGACTCTGAAGGACCACAGATGTACTAACTCTAGGAAGCAGCTACCACCTCTAGCTTAGGGGACAAATGGAAGATGGTAATGTAAGGAATTATGAAAACTTGAAGCTGCCACTCAGACCTCTAAATAGGGGCACCTGTCAGCTGATGTCTTCAAGGAGCTCATAAGGCTAGTTCTAATTGTGTGGAAAAAATACAAGCTGAAAACAACTGCTGTTGCTGGAGTTTAGTGTCACTGCAAGGAGCAGTGCTGCTGTTGAGATACTAAATGCCCAGGAAGTAAGTAGAATGAGCAAGTCCCTTCTGCCTTCTCTAGCCTCCCAGCCCTCTCCAGTACACCCAGTCGTCAGGGCGTGATGCAGAGTCACCTATCAAAAAAGAAATGTAGTTCACCTCAGAATTACGAAGTAGAATATTAGGAAAGTGGGCCACAGCTAAAAGACAGTAGCTTAAACATTTAAAATAAAACAAATGTTTATTTTTGCCAACTCAATTTTGGCATCATTTTCTCCAGAAAGTTTTCCCAGTCCCTAGCAGAGTACCAACTCCCAACTGGCTCATGATAAATGTTTCTAATGAATGAATGAATCATTTGACTTTAAAAGTGAACAGTTAAGTCAATTCTCTTCATCAGAATCGTGCCTACATAAATTGAAATTTTTTAATTCAAGCTAAGCAATAATAGAGGTGGAGGAAATGCTTTAGTTTATATGAAAAGCAATCATTCCATAATTAGCTATCCTTTGAGGAATCAATTTCAATTCACTTTAAAACATACTTCTAAATGAGTTTCTCCATGAAACTTTAAAGTACAAAATTTAGAACTGTGACCAATAAATAAAACTGTATTTCCACCAACTCTGGAATTTGAAAGGAATCCTTGATGAATCATTCAATTAAAATGTATTTTATGTCTGAAAATAATTATGGAGTTTTTTTAAATAGGATGATCAAACTGGGGTCTCCACTTTTATAGGTGCAACATCTGTTGACCGAGGGCTTTAAAAAGCAATTTCCAATGTTGCACATACAAAAAAAAAAAAAAAAACCTCATTTCTTTGCTTTTAAACTTTCCTTTTCCTAGCAATAAAATAAGTTATCTTGGCCTCTGTTTTCAAAGGAAGCAGTTTTTCTCTCATTGCCATTTCTTATTATTGCAATAAAACTGGGTACTATAAATGAAATTAACTAGCTCTGTTTCCCTTTCCATAAATAGATTTTTCTAAGAATGGCATATATCTTAATGTAGTCAAGTGCCATGGTGATTCTGTCAATAGTGTCAACAAGAGAAGTTAAAGAAAAGAGAAATGCTCTCTGATTGAACCAGGGAAAATTATGTGAAATAAGAGTACAAATTTATAACCAACACTTTACAAGGAAAATAAGTGTATTATGCAATCATGGAGTAAACCCAAGAATATTCTTGGGTTGTGAATAGGGATTGTGAATCATCCAAAAACTAACAAAAACTGTATTTAAAGTAATCAAATTCAAAATGACATCTTCCTCATTGATATGCTGAAACGTATACTATCTGGATGTATTATCTGAAATTGAATCAATAAAAAATTTATTTGATTTCAGGTTTCACAACAAACCAAACCCAGAAGACAATGAAAATGCTAAGGAGAAATATAAAGAAAGGGAGATGGAGAGAAAGAGAGAGAGACAGTGTGTGTGTGGGTGTGTGGGTCTGGGTGTGTGTGTATGCATGTATGGAGAGTGTAATTGTTAGGGTGGCCAGGGAAGCTTTACTCAGAGGGTGACATTTTAGCAAAAACCTAAAGAAGGCGAGGGAGCAAATCATGCTAATATCTGGGTGGAAGATCGTTCTAAACAGAGGGAACAGGAAGTATAAGCACCTGACACGAAAGCAAGCCTGACTTGTGGAGAGCAAGAAGACTAGAAGGTCTGGAGGAGGGTAAGTGAGAAGAGTAGGTGATAAGTTAATTTGGGGAGTTTGGAGGTAGTTGCACAGGCAGAGGTAGAACCCTGTAAGACATTTCAAAGATTTTGGCTTTTACTCTGAGTAAAGTGGAAGCCCTCTGGAAGGTTTTGAACAGGTAGAACCCATGGTCTGACTTACATTGTTATGTTACATTACACTACATTTGGTTATAGCATGTTACCTTAATTACCCTGCATTACATGACATTACCAGGATCACTTTGAATGCTGTGTTGAGGATGAAGGGAAAGTGGGTCAAAGTGGAGTCAAAGAGACCAGTTAGGAAGTTATTGCAATAATATAGGCAAGAAATGGTGGTGTCCTGGAATGGGGTAGTAGCAGTGGAGGTGGTGAGAAGGATTGATTTCTGGGTAAATATTAAAGATATAGCCAGAAGTAGGATCTGAACTCGTAAATTAAGGACACCTTCTTTCAAAAAATAATACAAAATTAGGAATACATAATTAAGTACAAAAGTAAATGTTTACTTAAGATAAAAAAAGAAACTATGAATTCTAAATTACAAATTAACATTAATAGAATACAATTTGAAAAGCTGACAAATGTCATAAACATCATTAAATCCAGAAAAATAACATAATAGCACACATCTGTGATACTCTTTTTTCCCCCTACATGTTGGCCTCATGCTCTTTTACAGTCTGTTCACATGACAAATATTTTGTAATATCATTTTCTACGGCGATAATAGAAAAATAATCCAGGCTTTCCTCTACCATGGTTTTTATTCCTGATAATTTGGAAACATCTGTTTCATCTTTACAATTTTTCATTGATAACAGCTTGTAAAATTTTAGGATTGTCAAATTTGGGAAAACCTCTGACTCCCTACATTTCAAGACTTGTTTCTCTTCCTCCACCTACACACTGAGAACCAAAGGACATATTCATGTCGCAATACTTTCCTTGGCCCTGTACCTTCATGTCATGAAGGTCAGGGGAATTGACACAATGAACAGAGTATTTCTGGAAGCCATTTCTACTCTAGATGACTAACAACAGGTTAACTGCATGGAGACATGATTGCAAACCATATAAATATATTCCATTAAATCTATACTAAAGGTATTCCCATGTAACTTCCTTTTATCTGTCTCCCCAAAATGCCTGTGGCCATTCCATCACCACATGACATGAGAGAAATTGCAACATAGTGGAAGTCAAGGTAGAAATTATAGTTAAAAGATCTTAATTTTACCTAGCATTTCAGGCCTAGGCACATACCTGTACTCCTTTCTTATTGCTGATCTGTAGCAAATGACCACAGACTTAGTGGCTTAAAACAATACAGATTTATCATCTCACAGTCCTGGAGGTCAGAAGTCCTAAAATCAAAGTGTCATCAGGGCTTTGATCCTTCTAGAGACTTCATGAGAGAATCTGTTCCTTAACATTTTCCAGCTCCTAGAGGCTACCTCATTCCTTGGCTAGTGACACCTTTCTCACATTACTTCAATCTCTGTGTCTGTCGTTATGTCTCCTACTTTGATTTTATTTCTATCATTGCATCTCTTTCTCTGTCTTCTCCAACTCCCCTGTCTCCCTCATGTAAGTACCTTTGTGATTACTTTGGGACCACTGACATAATCCAGGATAATCTCTCTTTCTCTCTCAATATCTTTAAATTAATCATATCTGCAGATTCTCTTTTATCCTGTAAGGTAGAATATTCACAGGTTCAGGAGTCAGGACATGGACATCTTTGAAAGCCCATTGTTTAGCCTACCAGTAAGGTCCCTGTCCCCAAAGATTCATGTCTAACCACTTGAAAATGCATCCACCCCAACTCAAGTTCTCCAAAATTCTCACTCATTACAAAATCAACTCATGTACAAAATTCTCATCTAAATCTCATCAGCTCAAAAGTCCCAAATTTCACCATGTAAAGCATCTAAGTTAGGCATAGGTAAGGGTCTGTATACAATCTATCCTGGGTCCAAATCACCTTCCATCTGTAGACCTGTAAAACTAGAAAACAGTCAATCTGCTTCCAAAATATGATTGTGCAATAGGCATAGGATAACAGTTACAGAGATTCCCATGCAGAACGGGAAAAAAAAAATGGAAGGACAAAAGTAGTCTACACTCAAAACCAATATCAAAATTCACCCAGGCAAACTCCATGAGGTTTCAAGGCCAGGGAATAAACTCTGTGGCTCAAGACTCATTGCTCTGTGCCTTTGGCTTTACCCTCTGCATCATTCTTCCTTTTCCTGGTAGGAAAGCAAGGTTTGCAGCTGAGTAGATTTATCAGCCTGTTTCCTGCTTATAGAATTTTAGGAGTCTGGCAGTCTTCTTTTATTTTGTCCTCTCTCTATTCCTTTCAGTCCATGCTGGCAGTGTTTCTGTTGATACAACAGTCTAAAGAGCCTTGTGGGTCTCCCGTTTATATCTTGAAGATTTCTCCACTGCACAAGAGGTTCCTCACAGATCTTTCCTGGTTAATCTCACCTCTATTCCTGGCTTCTTCTAAGATGTCTAACAGGTTCCATGAAATACCTACCTAAGCACTTTGATCCTTACAAGGCACTTTAATCCTTAGAAAAGTTTGCCCAGGCAAACCCTGTCTTTATTTCCAGAGCACACTTTCCTGGTAGTGAATCTCCTAATTTTAGCACTTTTTTGTAGTCTGAATGGGATAAACATTTCCCAAGTCAAGTCCTGGTTTCTTTTTCTTAATAGTTCTTTCAATTTACTCTTTCCTCTTGTATTTTACTACAAACAGCAAGTAGAAATCAGGCCATACCTTCAAAATGTTGCTTGGAAATCTCTTCAGCTAAATATCAAATTAACCTCATACAAGTTATGCTTTCCACATAAGTGTATGATACAATTCAGCCACTGTATAACAAAGATCCACTTTACTCCATTTTCCATGTTAACATGTTCCTCATTTCCTTCCGAGCCCTCATTAGTAGTGAGCTTAGAGTCCACATTGCTACCAGCAGTCTTTTCATGATCATTTAGGTGTTCTCTAAGAAGATACAGATTTTCTGTACCATGCTCTTCACTTCATTCTGAGTCCTCCTTAGCAGAGATTCATTACCATCCATATTTCTACTAGCAGTATGTTCAAGGCAATCTAGGCTTTTTTGATCATGCATTTTTAGCTAGAATTTTTCCAGCTCTGTTCACTACCCAGTTCCAAAGCCACTTCTGCATTTTTAGGTATTTGTTGCAGCAGTAACCCACTTCCAAGTTCCAAAATACGATTCCTGTGGTTGAACTGTAACAAATTATGACAAATCTGGCAGCTTAAAACAATACATATAACACAACACAACACAAAATTATTATTTTAAAGTTCTGTAGGTGTCATCAGGGCTGTGTTCTTTCTGGAGGCTCTAGAGAAGTATCTATTTTCTCTCCTTTTGCAGCTTCTAGAAGCCACTTGCATTCCTGTGTTCACAGCCTCTTCTTTACATCACTTCAACTTCTCTTCTGTCATGACATCTCCTTCTCTGCCTTCTCTGAACTTCTTATCTTCCTCATAAGGACACTTGTGATTACATTGGGACACTCAAGATAATCTCTCCATCTCAAGATCCTTAAATTAATCATATCTTCAAAGTCTCTTTGTCCATGTACGGTAATACATTCACAGGCCCTGGGGAGTAGGATGTGCATATCTGTGGGGAGCCAACACAATATTCACCCAACCACACTACCCAAGAGAATTTAAAACATATATCCACACAAAAACTTGTACATGAATATTCATAGCAGCATATTCATAATAGCCAAAAAGTAGAAAGAAAATCCAAATGTCCATTAACTGATAAATGGATAAACATGATGCAGTATATCCATACAATGGAATAATATTTGGAAGTAACAAAGAATTAAGGACTGCTATAGATGAACTTTGAAAACATCATGCTAGATGAAAGAAGCTAGAAACAAAAGCCATGTGTTATATGATTACAGATATATGAACAGTTCAGAATAGACAAATTCACAGAGACAGAAAGTAGATTAGTAGTTGCAGGGTCTGGGGAGGAAGGAAGAATGGAAAGAATGAGTATGGGTTTTTTTGGAAGAGGAGGGTGATGAAAATGATCTAGAATTATATAGTTATGGTAGTCGAACAACTTTTTAAGTATTCTAAAAATCACTCCGTTTTATATTCTAAAAGGGTAAAATGTATCATATGTGAATTATGTTTTAATTTTTTAACCTTAAAAAAGATTTGTGCAAATTGCACAAAAACATATGGCCATGTGAACACTTTGCCAGGCTGCCTCCCAGGATCTGGAAAGGAGTTCATGCAAGTAAGGGGCCTGAAAGTTTGAACTTCATTAAGTTTAGAGGAAACCTGCCTCTCAGTAGAAGCAATAGGATTTGTTGACAGATGGGATGTCAGAGATGAGAGGGAGAGTAGTTAAGGATGAGTTTAAGATTTGAGACTAAGCAACTGAAAGATGACATTTCTACTTCTGAGTAGAATACTATACAAGATGCAGGGGTTTTCTTTGTTTGCTTGTTTGATTGTGGCAAAAAAAAGTGCATAACATGAGATTTAACCTCTTAACAAATTTGTAAGTATTTAGTACAGTATTTTTAACTATAGGCTTCTTTAATTTGAATGTCCACTTCCTTCCCCAGATTTGGGAAGTTTTCAACCATTATTTCTTTAAATAAGCTTTCTGCCCTTGTCTCTCTCTTCTTCTTCTAGAATTTTCATAATGCATACATTGATACATTTTACAGTATCCCATAAGTCCCTTGAGCTTTCTTCACTCTTTTTTATTCTTTTTCCTTTTTCTCCTCTGATTGCATAATTTCAAATGTCTCATCTTTTCTTCTGCTTGATCAAGTCAGCTGTTGAATAATCCTAGTGAATTTTCCAGTTCGGCTACCGTGTTTTTCAGCTCAAAAGTTTTCTGGGTTTTTTAATTAATTTTCTACTTGTTTTTTCATGTATCATTTTCCTAAGTTTGTTGAACATTTTTATGATGGGTATTTTGAATTCTTTTTCAGGTAATCCATGTGTCTCTATTTCTTTAGTGTTGGTTTTTGGAGATTTATTTTGTGCCTTTCTTTGGGCCATTCCCTGTTTCTTAATGTTCTATGACACTTTATTTTGGTGTCTGCACATTTGAAAAACACCTACGTTTCCCGTTTTGTACAGACTAGCTTTGTATAGGGGAGGACCTTTACCAGTCAGCCCACTAGATATTCTAAGGACAAGAGATGTAATTTTAGAGGGAAATATCAGTTTTATTCTGGAAATCTTAAGTTTGATATGCCTATTATGTATCCAAATGGAGATGTCAGGAAGGCTGTTAACTATGAGTCTGGGCAGAAGTTCAGGCCAGATCAATACATTTAAGAAATACCAGTATAGGGAATTCCCTGGAGGTCCAGTGGTTAGGACTCTGTGCTTTCACTGCTGAGGCCCAGGTTCAATCCCTGGTTGGGGAACTAAGACCCTGCAAGCTGTGCAGTGAGGCCAAAAAAAAAAAGAAAGAAAGAAAGAAATACAAGTATACATATACAATTTAAAATTATGAGGCTAGATGTGATTACCAAAAGAAAAATATAAACAAAATATAATAGCTGTAATTTCTACAGACTGTAATTTTTGTACAATAGATAAAAGTAAGATTGCCCTGGTAAAATGAGGGAGTGCTCTCATACCCCAGAGTCTTCTTCTACTTCCTGTGGCTCCATGGAACACAATGCTATGGTCTGTATTAATAAACTCAATTAACAATTGGGAGCAGTTGAGGAAGGCAGAATTCTAAGATGGCCCCCAAGATCTGCACCCTCTGGAATACAGAGGTCTTCTCTCAGTTATTCAATCAAACACTAATATAAGTGCTACTGGGATTTTGCAGATATAATTAAAATACCAAATCAGATGGCCTTAAATAGAGAGATTATCCTGCGTGAATCTGACCTAATTAGGTTATCCCTTAAAAGGGAATGGACTCTTCTTAATTAAAGAGATTGAAAGTGTGAGAGGGCCCTTGAAAGGAGCCATAGTCAAGGAATATAGGCCTCTCTAGGCCTGAGAGTGACCCCAACAAGAAAGTAGCTGACAGCAAGCAAGGCAACAGGGACCTCCTTCATACAACCCCAAAGAACTGAATCCTGCCACATCTGTGTGAGTTTGCAAGAGGATGCCAAGCTCCAGATGATAATGCAGTCTAGCCAATACCACCGTCTTAGCCTTTTGAGACCCTAAGCAGAGAACACAACTACATCATGCCCTGATTTCTGACCGACTTGAATTAATAAATGAGTGTTGGTTTAAGCTGCTAAATTTTCAGTAATTTGTTATGCAGCATTAAAAAACTACTACAACTATATCTTATTCAAGGTTCTTGCAAAAATTACAACACAGATAATTGAAAGGATTTGTGAGACTCCACAAAGCAGTCTCACATAAGGTTTTCAATAAATGTAAATTATACAGTAAAGCAGTAGAAACAGAATGCAGGCAAACATCAGGGGCCCAAGAGCCTTCCAAGTACAGCTTCCCAAAGTCCCTATTATTCACACATGACATGCTGCCTCTCTGGATAAAATCACCAAGATTTGTATGATAAATCTTAGTTTCAGGAGGCATCCTAAAAGTCTCCAGTAGTGTCTTTCATGGCCTTCTGTACACATAGCCAAGCCAGACTATCTGACTTGTAATGCCAGGCATAAGTCCTAATAAACCAGCAGTGGGTACCACCAGGGCAGTTCCAAACTTTAGTGCATTATAAATCATTAATTAGCCCACTGCCCTTATCTCAGCCAAGAGTCAGTGTCAGACTTATAAGCCCCAGAGATAAGCACAGCACTGAACTTCTCCAACTATAAAACAATTCTGTCTCTTATGGTTCTGTTTCCCTTCCCCTACTTCACTCTCCTCAAGCAGGATACTATATACTGGCTCTGGTGAGTGAGCAAGCAGGTAGACAAACAAGTAGATATCATTTGGGTCCTTCAGTAAGAGTGGATGGCAGCAGAGGGCCCTTCTTTAGGTGACAAATGTCCAATGCACAGTCCATGCCTGGATAATCAATGCTGTGGTCAGCTACCTGTTGTGAGGTGCTCTAGTTGAGTTCTCTCAACCCACCATCTCTTCTAGCCATTGTTAGGGGATTCCTAGGGGCTAAAGTTGTACTTGCTAGCAAGATGTGGAGGAAGAATTACTAATGAGGATAAACACATAGTGGAACTTCACTGCTGCTTTTGTCGTGCCAACCTGAAGTTAGCTGGAATACTGCCTCCTTCTCTAACTGACCCTATTATTCATATTAGAAGGCAATGGGCCAGATCTGTAATAAGCAGTCCTAGATAGTGAAATAACTCTAAGTACTAATCCTGACTATCTAGAAGTCCTTCGATTGTTCCTTATGGACTAACTATGGCCGGTTTTGCTCTCAGCTCCCCCCTATTCCATGTCTGGACATTTTTTTTGTTTAAATTGTTAAACTGTTTATATTGCTCTTTAGTTATAAAAGTGATTGTAATATAGAAGTGAAAAAGGAAAAAGAGAAAAATCCCCCTTAGCAACCTCCCAGTCCCACTCCCCAGAGGCAGATACTATTCAATGTCTGTCATCCCACTTTTTTTCTATGCATTTACAAATGTGCACCTGTGCATGCATATGCATTTTTTTCACTTGAAGAATGTATCGTGGGCATTGCACATCTTTTATTCTTCTCTAAAAGTTATATGTGGTTTCCTACAGTGGGTGTCACATTATTTATTTAATCTGTAACCCATTGATGGACATGTATGTTGTTTCCAATATTTTGCTATTTTAATTATGCAGTGACCAACTCTTCAGATACAAATGCAAATATTTGCAATAAATGGCTTCTTAGAGGCAGAAATGCTGGATCACTAGCTATGCATGTTTCATTTTAATAGATGCTGCAAGTTTTCCCTCTCAAAAAACCAGTACTAATTTACACAAACTTTTAGAACTTGTTAGAGAAACCAAGTAATTCTGACTTTCCAGAGGGACTCCTTTTGGTTTGTATTAAGTCACAGGTGATTGGCATTGGATTTTTAAAACATAATTGGATTTACTTTGTATCTTCTACAAAATTCTGTACGTTTCTGGCTTCTTAGTTTTACCATTTCCTGTTTACTAACAGCAGCATTTTTTCCCCTTTATTTGTTTTCAGTTTTGTTTCTGTTTTTTTGCTTCAGTGAAACTTAAGGAAAGATGAGAGATAAACCCATTTTGACATCTGAATCAACTTGCTGTTTTTTCATTCACCATACGTCTACACTATGTTTATGCAGGTACTCTGCAAGCACTGAGGATACAAAGATGAATAAAACATAAACTTTACCTTTCAGAAATTCAAGCCTAATAAGAGGAATGCAAACGATAGCAACACAAATAAGAGACAAAGGTAGATGCATAGATAGATAGAAAATAAGATAGGAGAACTGAAGAGTGACTTTCAGAGGGAAAGACAGAGAGGTTCAAGGTAAAGAAAGACTTGAAAGGTAAGTAGCGGAGAGAGAACAGCTCATGGAAGTTACAGATGGATGAAACAGAAGAGTAGGCTTGGAGAGCTTTAAGTGGTTAGATATGGTTGGCATACAGGTACTTTTGTAGGATAAAAGGAGGCAAGATTAGAAAAATGAACTGAAGTAAAACCACTAGAGTCTTTGAATGTCATGCTAAGAATTTGGTATTATCTCATGAATGACAGCCTGAAAATTTTTATGTAGGAGAATAATATGTTTAGGCCTACATTTTAAATTTTACCCCTGATCTGAAGGACGAATTAATCACTAAATCAACAATTTTTTTAAATTTATAACCTACTCTGTGTTAGAAATCATGATAGGAGCTAGAACTTTAATAAGAACAGATTAAGCACAGTGATAAGTGAAAATTACTATAATAGTTTAGGAAACAAATTATATAGCCAGAACTAAGACATGAAGACAGAAGAAATGAAAAAAATCCATGGATTCAAGAAAGAAAGAAATGACAGAAAGGGAAAGGCAGATAAAAGGGAGAAAGAATCAGATCTGTTGCTTCTAGTTGTAATAGGGATGATTTGGTGGGTAATGCTGTTATTAATTGAAATAAGAGGAACACAGGAAGAGAAGAGGTTGAATACAAGAAGATGGACGTTCTGAACACATTCAGTTTGAATAACCCTTGGAACACATAGGTGAAAATGTCTAAAACATAGTTAGAAATATAGATCTGGAATTTAGTAAATGTGTCTGAGCTAGCAATAGAGATTTGAGAATCACTGGCATAATAGACCCTATGGAAATAGATAAAAATAGAAGAAAATTTTATGGAAAATCAGAAAGGAAGAGAGTTGTGAAAAATAACACAACAGATATGTAAAAGTTTTACAAACTTTAAAATATTGTATAATATAGCTAATTATTGCTATTTTTGCTGTTGGAACAATTGCACCAAACTACTAGATCTTATTAGAATTTGTTTCACAGAATTAGGGAATTTGTTCCCCTTGTTCACCAGCATATCCCAGAACCTAGACCATTTTCAAACATGTAGTAGGTTTTCAATAATTATTTATGTTTTGTCTGGATGTATTTATTGAATGTCTTGGCCATATGGATTTGTTATGGGGGTGGATTAGCTCTCATGACTTTTCCAGAAGAAACATCTCACAACCCTCTTCAACAGCTGCACAGTCCATGAAGAATTTGAGAGCCAGTTCTTTAACTCTAAAGAACAAAACAAAACCCAACAAAACAAAACAATGTAAAAGGTTTCTTCCTTAAATGTGTAGCCCAAATAAAACTACAACCGTCATTACTTTTTAAATATTCAAGCAGTTGTTTTACAGGGTAGTCCTTACTATTTATTTCCATTCCAGGTACACATTTTTACAAATTTAAGAAAATATTTTCAGTTAATGCGCAGAAAATGAAAAAGAAGCATGCATCTGTAGTAAAGTTCCCAATGGGCTAAAATTGCATTATTCATTTTTAGACACCTCCACATACTCACAGCATGACCCCTGTGATTGTCAACGGTGACAGTCTTCTCATAGGCTTAACATGGTGCCAACAGAGTGACGAAAACCCCAGTGGTACATAGTCCTCCTGCATGCTACGAAAGCTCTCCTTCTGAGAACAAAAACAATCTCTCCTAATCAGTCAACAGAAATTTTTTGAACACCTGCTGTATGCTAGATGCTGTGCTACATTCTGAGGGATTTCGAAGGAAATGTGAAACATGCCCATGCCTTCAAGGAAAATATAAGCTTGTTGGGGAGACAAGGTATAAAAAGTAACATATATTGTGTCAAATAAGTTGTCCAAGGAGTAAATGCTACTCTGAGGTCTAGTACTCAAGGTACCCTAAGATCTGGTCTGGTTTACCTTCCTAGAGTGTTTCCCTAAATCCACAACTATAAGAAAATTATCCTTCTCATACCCTTTTCTAAGCCAAATTAAACTGCTTGCTATTCTTCCTGCCTTCAGCTTGCTTTCCTGCTTCTGTGTCCCTGCTTGTACCAATTCTTCCTTCTGGAATATCCTTGCTTTCCTTCATGCTCATGTCTATATTATAGTTTGTAAACCTTACCCTTCCTCAAGACCCAGCTCCAATGCAGCACCTCCTCAAAAATTTCCTTATGTTACTAGCTAGAAATAATCTTTCCCTCCTATAAATGCCTCTCTATGGAGACCTCCACTGCACCCATTACTTTCTTTCTTATGTCATACTTGTCCCTATCCATGTAGATGCATGGTCACAGAGAACAACCTTTCCTTCTACCTCCTCTACTTCCTGGTGAATATTGTCTTAAAGGGATTTTAATTCCTCAGAACCCAATGAGGCTAACTTGTAGTTTCAGTGCATCCAGTACTATTGATTCTTTCCATCCCCTATGGTCCCTGAAACTGGCTTACAAGCCTATTCTATTTTTTAATGTAATAATTACATAATATTTGATTTGCATTGTGATTAACCACCTGCCCTAACTAGGATGCGAGCTCCTTGAGGGCAGAGAATCTGTTCATTCATCTTAGTAACCTCTCTATGCAAGCCATGTATATTAGAGAAGCATGCTCAAATTACCATCAACACATGTTAAAATTTTTGACTTCTGGGTCATACTCTCAGAAATTCTAATTCAGTGGGTTTCATGAGGAGCCCAAGAATCTACATTTTATCAAACTCTTCAGATGATTCTTATCCACAGCAAATTTTTAAATGGTCACCAGTTAATAAGTATGTATTGAATGAATGCTAACTTTTTTTTCTCTCTTAAACTATAACATCATAAGGGAAAGACATGTGACTACCTAATCTTTCTATTTTCCGTAAGTATATGGCCTAGCTGTTTGAACATAGAAACTCAAACGCTGTGGAATTGATGTATGTTAATGGGATGACTGATATAATTTTAGCTTTCCCTAAGGCACAGAAGTTGCTGGGCCATGAAGAATGAGCTGGTTTTGGATGGGTGGGGAGGGGTTAGAGCATCCTGGCCAAGAGATTGATATGATCACAAGAATAGATAGAGATGAGGAAACACAAGCGTGCTGAGGGTTTATTATTAGATTAGTGTAACAAGAGTAAAGGTTCTCATGGCAGAGAAATGAGAGACGAGGCTGCTTCCCCACTGTATAAAATAAGCTTTTGTTAGCAGAACTCTCATTTTCATTTTAATCTAATGATAGCAAAAATAAGTGGTTTTGAGGTGATTAATGACCAACAAGAGAGCTACAGTGCTGACTTGGCCAGCACGGCACATGTAGAAGTACAAGATTTAGTACAGAATTAACCTGCCCAAACATCTGTTCACAACTCCATATGAAAAAGAAAAAAATAGAGCATAGCATATGTTACAAGTGGAAGCCTGGGAAACTTTTTTTCACATCATGTTTGTAGGAATTCACATTTTAGCAATATTCCTTATTGACTTGCTAATATGAATTTGAACATTAAATAACCATAATAATGACAGGCAAAAATTTAAGAAATCATTCTGTTCACACATGAAGAAAAGAATAACTTGTTACAAAAAAGATAATAAATTTGCAGTTAAAATATATTCCTTTGTTCCTGTGGCATAGCCAGCATTGACCTATACATCTGTAATTAATCCAGTGGCACATGAGTTTATTCATCATTTATTCATATTGGCAAATGGTTATTAGCAATCTACTACTTGCAAAGCACTGTACATAAAATGTTAATGGTAGAGCACCATGTGCATGACACAAATTGAAAGGTCATTCTTACATGAAAGAGAGGTTGATATGGAAAAATTAGTATCAACAAGTCATTCATTCATTCATTCATTCATTCTTGGATGAATGAATGTAGCTCTATGACTTTGTTTTATTCTCTGTCATATCCCCCACACTAAGACCAGTGCTTGAAGTATGTTAAGTGGTCAATCAAATCTGTTGGATGAATATATTTGTTGATCACTCTGTCAGACTCCCAGTATCTAAAATAAAGTGAAAACAGAGATAGTCCCTGCCCTGGTGGAGTTGATGGTCTAGTGAGGAAAGCAAATATTAATCAAGTGCATTCAGAAATGTAAAATTCCAGCCATGACAAGTGTTGAGGATCATCTAATGGAGTTTGGCCATACAAAGACTTTCCTCAAGGAGTGATCTTGAACTGAAATCTAAAGGATGAGTGGAAATCAGCCAGGCAAGAAAAAGGAAGAAAAGCACTTTGGGCAGAAGGGGTAGTAGAAAGGAACATGATGAGTGACTGCAATATAGAAAAAGTGAGGGTGGAAAACTAGGTAGGTAAGGTGTAAGTATGTGACGACAACTCAGGGAGTTCCAGAATATAAATAGTAGGCAAGATTACATAGGTAAGGAAATTTCTCATTTAAAGTTGATACAATACAAATTGATTTGAGTTATAACCTCAAAACTCATTGCTCATTTGCAATATAAAAGAAAGATTTGTCTGATAAAATGTACCATATTTTTTATAGTGACAAGCAAAACAATTGAGCATGTAATTTCAAATTACATAACCTTGATCCTTGTAGATTGCACCAATAAATATTATAATTTTACTAAATTACATAGCAGCAATTAGCTCTCAAATGGGAATTAATAAAGAAATCAGCACAGTACCATAAGAATAATTTGGGTATATTGATGTAGAACCCTATTGACAGATATATACCCTGGTGAACAGCTCATTCAACTGTTACGTGAAACTATTAAAAAATATAAAATTTATTGGTGTAATTCACATGATAGAATTTGTGCAGAGAAAAATAAAGCCAAGACTTTTAAAGTGTTTTAAAGCAAATGTAGAAACAATGAGATGTTAAAATCATATCACAATACTCTTGCGTTTTCCCTTCCCCACATGCACATGCACCTATATCCCATAACAAAGTGCTGGACATGAGCTTGGTGCTCGGTAAGTACTTGTTAAATGTTCAGAAATGGCCAGTTAGAATATTTACAAATAAATATTCCAAGTTTTAATACTAATAATGAGAAGTATTATAAGTTGCTAGATTTAGCTGTTTATTATTATTATTAAGATAATAAGTATTAGACTAAACAGGTTTAGGGATAGATGTTGTAGAATGATATAAATTTTCTTTACCAGTTCATACTGTTTTATGTGAGATATGGTCAAACAAACATAGTAAATATGCAGCAATATTTATATCTTTTGTGTTCTGATCTGATCTTTAATTGAGAATGAATGTATAAGTGAATAGTAAATATTAGAATATATTGTAAATGTAGAGGATGACATATTCAGGAGTAATAAATAAAACAAACTATAATATGTTAAGGACTAATAAAATTAAAATATGCACACTTATTGGGATATAATTGTGTTGACTCATTTTTAGCATTTCCTAATTGCTACAAATTAAAGACAGGATGACTTTGGAACCCAAATATGAATGGGTCTTGTCTTGACTCTGTTCTCGCCTACCTCTAATGAGCTACTCTTGCTACCAAACACTTAACAAAATGGTCTTCACATGGAAAGATTTACAATTTTTAATATAGGTTCTAACTTCCACTGATGTAAGGTATAATGATCTGCCTTATCATTTACTGGGTTTCAAGCAGAAAAGATATGCATGCATACTTGACAATCCAGTTTCTTATTTGCTGCATTTCTTACTGTTTAACAGATTGGTGACATAATTTCTCTATTATTTTCTGTTCGAGGAATTGGGCATTATATACTTAATAGAAAACTAATTACTTATACACCAGATATTGATTACTGATTTTCAAAGCATTTAAATTCTGAATTACATTGAAATCGCTCTGAATAGAAGTAGTCTTTTATGCTTCAGAAGGTATATCAGTTTTGCAGTACATCTGTTTGACCTTCAAGGGTCATTGCTGGCATTTCTGCAACAAGCTCACTGCTAAGTGTTAGGGATTCAGGGATGTAAGCCCTGCTCCAGAGGCTTACAATAATGAGTGTGGAGCTAACAGTTTAAAGAGATTTCAGGTTATTGGTTTGCCAGATAAACTAACTTTCACTGTATTAAATAAGTAAAATCCAATAATGTTATCATCAAGTAGTAATATAAAAAGAATTTTCCCAGTATCTATAGAAAATAGAACTAATGCTATACATAGATTCTTATGTACATCTTAGCAGTTTCATTAAAAAATATTTCTCACTGCTATTGTAAATTAATCCACATTGGGGGGCGGGCTTGAGTAACAGTGATAAATAAAAAAATAGTGACTCAGGTTTGTTTTTCATTCAGTAAAATAACTATATTGGAAAAAATATTTATCTGATACAGAGGAAATAAAACAATTTTAGATATTTTCATAGATTAGCTCATAGGAATGTGTAAATTATAGAATATGGTGTATCTAAAAGTATATGTCTGTATTTTCAACATTTCAAACGTTAATAAGAGATAGAGAAAGTAGGTATAATATAGAAATTATAGTTTACCATAATTATAATTTGCACTAATGAATATCCATGTATCACCTAACAATTCTAGAATTTAAAATTGCACTGGCAACTGCAAATTTTTTTCTGGACCCTGAAAATACAACTATAAAATTTTCTTTAATCAATTAGTCTTTAATATAAGTTTTTCATTTTTACATTTAATATTGTTTTTTCCCCCTGATTTGCTACTTATCCTTTATTGTCTGACTTTAGCAGCTAAAAGTCTGACTCATGTAGCCGTATTTTAGGGACCCCAGCCCTAAAACTGCACAAGAGCAGTTTTCAGGGACACATCAGAGTGGCTTGAAGGGTAAATGGGAGATAAGAAAGCAAAGGTAAATAGTGGCCAAACTTTTTCTAAAGTGTCTCTGTGAAGAAGAGCAAACAAATGGAAAAGTAGCTGGAAGAGACTATACAGGCAATGAGACAAACTAAAGCATGTTTGAATGTGGCTGGAGGCGACCTAGTAGAGACAGAGATTGACGTGTGTTGGAAAAAAGATTACTCCAGGCCTGGATCCCTGCAAAGACAAGAAAAGATGGAAGAGATATGATCCAGAGCTCAAATGGACAAAAGGGGATACAAATTTGGGAGGGCCAGAGGTGCTTAGTGAAAGAAAACTCCAGAAGTGACTACAAAACACATAAACATAATGCACTCAATCCAAACTAAATGTATCCCCAACTCAGCTTCAACTAAACACAATTCCAATTGTGCCACGTTACACCCAAGGAACTATGATGGAGGGAAAGTCTATGTAGCAAACAACAGGAATTTTAACTAATTGTTTTTAAAATATATTCCTCTGCAAATTTTTCTAACCATGCGTGTGGGAGGCCTGAAACTTAAGCTTCATTACCTTTGGAATAAATCCACCTCAGATTGTGTGTTTGCTTGTTCATTTGATTCAGAGAACTATAGGCTAAGTTATGAGCTGGGGTAAGAGGAGGATCCAAGATTGAAGAACTATAAGATAGTCTCAGAGAGTTGAAAAGTAACTTCTCAGGGAAAAGTAATAGGGTGGCCTCTCAGTATTCAGTCCACATTTCAGGTACTTGTCATGAATTTACAGTAAAACCAGCCAAACAAAGTGTGATTTTCCTCAACTAATCCTGGTGCAGTAGCAGAAAAGGCGGAAAGTTGGATTCAACAAACACTGAGTTCATCTAGGTAAATGTGACAGAAGGAAAGAGGACACATCTGCTGAGAGATGTTTGAGAGAAACTGTTTATAATGATGGAAGGTTTATCATGAATCTCCACGTGGTAAGGAAAGAAAGCTAGGCAAATAAAGGTAAATTTAGCAAATCAGTGATATATCATATCAATAACTTCTGCTAGGGAGTTCTAGGTTACTGGAGTAAGTGAACTGGGAGTATAGGAGATTATGGTCAGCCAGTGGTATATTTGCAATTGAGACTTCAAAAGTGATACATATATTTGTGATGACAGAGTTTAAGTGGGAACTTGGGAGTGAGTTACTGAGATAGTGTAGAGGAAAAGACTGATTATGAATATAGATTGTTTTGTTCCATTCAGATGGAAATTTTGAAGCACTAGCATGCACAAATTACCATGGAAGGAATTGGAGATACAGAGGTGAACAAGATTCAGTTCCCTGCTTCAAAGATCTTACAATGTAATTTGCAAAGTGCTACAGTAGGGACACCAACACAGAAGGAAGGATTCTTAACCCAGTCAGGGATCAGGTGAACAGGCTTTAAGGACAACGTTCGCAAAGACCAGACTGCAAGATAAAGCTTGATGCCTTCGAGAACAGCAAAGAGTTGGGTTTTCCTTGAGGCTCACGTTTAACTGAGGGTGCTGTGAAAGAAAAGGCTGAGAAGTAAACAAAGGTCAGGTGAGGATCATTTTGTCTGATATGGTCAAGGTATGTGGGCCTTGCATTCTTTGGATAATGGAAAAACTGTTGCAAGCAAGAGTGGACATAATGAAATGGCCTACTGGCTGCAGTGTAGACAGAGGGTGGAGGAAGGAAGTAGCTGCAGTTCTTTGGAGAAGAAAGGCAAGAAGACCAATTCAAATTATGAGACAAGAATGTATTTGTTATACAGTTTTCACTCTTAAATTTAGATTGAGACAAAGTCATCAAAGTTTGCAATCTAGGTGGAGGGTAGTCCATTAAATTGGAAAGCATGAAACCAGAATTGCTTCCCTTGTCCAGTTGTTAACATTTTGTAGGACCCAGCCTAGGAAACGTGAAACCCCAGAATGTAATCTCCGTGAGGGCTTGGTTGTTTTGTTTACTACTCTTTCTCTAGTGCCTGGTACATAATAGACTCTTAATAAATATTAACTGAGCAAAATTGTTCAGTTAATTAAAATCTGTCTTTAGCATCTGATCTCTTTTGGCACCTTCATTCTAAGGCTACCTGCCCAAGTAGCATCATGCTAGATGTGAACCATACCTTTTCTCTGGAATACTCATCTCCTTTTGAACCTTATTCATCATATCTTACAAAACTTCAAGATCATGCTCTTGCCTTCTGTGTATATTAGCCATATATTTCTGGGCATGGTAATTTGCTTTTTTGTGCCTAAATTTCCTTGTCTATAAAATGGGGATAATAGCTAACACGCACTGAGCATTGAGCACTAACACAGAATCAGACACTATTCTAAGCACTTTAAATGTTGTAACAGTTATTCCTCATTATCCCCCTATGTGGGGAGTCCTCCTGTTATCTACCTATTACAGAAGAGGAACCTGAGCCAACATTTGACAGCAAGTAAGTGACAAAGCCTGGATCTGGACTCAGGCTAGCTCCTGAAACCATGCTCTTAATCATTCTGCTTACTGCCTGTCCAATAATAGTACCCACCTGTCCAATAATAGTTGTGAAGATTCAGAGAATAATCTATGTAAATGCATTTGGAAAAGTGCCTGAATGTCACAAGTGACCAATAGAAATTAGCTTTTGTTGTTGTTACTGCTTTGTTCTTTTTATTTATATCTTCTTAAGGAGTATGTGTCCCTTTGATAGAAGAGTCACTGTCTCCTAAAGGAAATTAGATTATTTCATTTTAGAGAGATCTAACTGGGAAAAAGTCACTCCTGTGTAATACTTACTTACATCCACTTTCCTGCAACTTTCCTCATTGATTCTAGTTCTGAACTGGGGGTGAAGAGAGAACAAACCCAACCCCTCTTCCTTACAGCAACCCTCAGGTACTCAAAGATGGGTATCTTTGACACCTACATCTTCCGTTTTTCAGCCCAACAGTTTAAGGCATTTTTACCATTTCTTCTATGGCATGGTTTCCAGATATTCTGAATAAACTCTAGTTTGTTGAAGACATTTAACGCTTAGGCAACTAGAGGGGAACAGCCCACATATGTTGCATATAGAACAGGACATTGACAGAAAAGATGTAGGGACAGCCCTGTTACAGTCTGAATTAAATTCCCAAAGACCTTTATAGTGCCTTCTTTGCATGAAGTACGTAGTACTTCTTGATTGAATGAATGTATTTATAAACAAATGAAAATTAATGAGTCTTCCAATATTTTCAGATTACTTTGGATACTAATTCAGTCATTTAATGAATTGTCTCTCCGTCTCGACATCATGTCATCTGTGGATTACTTCCTGTGTGTCATCAATATATTCACTTGATTATTTAAATGGAATGTATTACATTCACATATATGTTAAAATATTCCTATTAGTTTATGGCTGAAAGTGTTTTAATTAATTATAAATTAATCTGGTTTTCTCAGCAATGCCTTTTATTATTGTTGTTAAGAATGCCTATTTATTTATTCAATAATTTCTGAAATATAAAAATACTTTCCTACATGTTACCTAATTGCAGTCATTAAACCAAAACCAAAGCTTTAAAATTTATGAACATTTTAGTAGGAGTGACATCTGAAATAAAATTGAGAAACATGAAACTAATGTAAACTGGAAATAGGCTCAGACCCTATGGAGCTAACTTTTTATCTCCAAAGAAATTAACTGAATAAGTTAAATAGTCTAAAGGCATGTAGGACAGAACAATTGAGAGAATGAACAAGTAGGCTTGTCATCAAGAGCTGAACAGTTTTAGTTATTTTGTGTATCAAAAAGAGTTTCAACAGTGCACCGTGGAATTCATAAATAAAAGATTTCCCAGTTGTGAGAGCCATAGAGCTGCTAATAAGCTAAGTGTATTATTAAATAAAAAATTGAAGGAAAATGAGGGAAAGTTTCTTAAAATGTAGTCATGTTTCCTTGGCAAATTGCAAACTCTAACGTTATCAAACAAAAATGGTAAAAGTAAAGAAAAATAAAATAATACTTTAAAGTATTGATCTCAAACTTTAGAAAAAATATAATAACTGAAACATCACAATGAAATATCATAATTGGGTCACTTTGATTGGAGAATATAATTTTTTAAATTTGCATTGGTTATTTTACTCTTATTGATTTGAGAAACCGCTTTCTAGTGTATTTGTCAGCATTTTGAAGCAGGTTCCATACTGTTGCCTTCCAGTTCTACATAGTTGCTGGGAATAACAATGTTTTGTTATTACAGTATCTGCCAGGTAATCTCAACAATTTTAAAACATTTCAAATGTAAAGTTCTCTTTTTAAATTTTAAAGTTTCCTAGTTTAATTTTGATAAAATTAGATAAATGTCAGATGTTATGTTTTTCAGTGAACATTTATCTTAACCTCATTGGAAGAAAAAATTTAATAGGTGTATAAATAAATATAAGCAAACTCTATTATCGAAATTAGTGGAATAAAAGTAACACATATAGTCATATCAAGAGAACAGAATAAAACTGCATATACATGACAGGAGTTATTTGAATTTGTTGTAGCCATGGAAAATATATGTTCTATTTTTGTTAAAACTGATGTAACCCTTTTCTTAGCTCATTTCAGCTAATAAAAGTAAGATCACTTCAAAGATAATGCTACAGTGGTTTAGGTAAGTGTAAATGTAAGACAAGACACTGAAATGTTCTCTAATTTTTTATTAAATTAATGCCTATATACTATAGGAAATTTGGAAAATACAGAAAATATACAAATGAAGAAAAAAATTAATCAATCATTATTCCATCATATTTTTTCTAATGTTTTAAAAATGAAAACAAATATAAAAATATAAAAATTTTAAAGTAATATATTAAACACCTGCCAACCAAAAGGAACAAATGTTAACTATTTTTTGTATTTGAGTTAGATTTTTTTTGTAAAGAAATAAAACACTGTAGATCAAGTAGAAGTCTTCTATGTTCTCCTTCCTACACTTACTCCAATCCCAGAACAATTACTATTTTTAATTTGGTGTGCATCTATTCTATATATTCCTATTTTTCCTGTATGTTTATGTATTCATAAATATATAACTTTTTAAAATTTATGTTCAATTGATTTGTGCTATACGAATTTTCTAAACTTGTTTTTCATTCGCTATTATTTGCAAGGTATATCTTACACAAAAATATAGATAATTCATTTTCATTTTTGTATGCTATACCAACATATTTTATCATAATTTGGTTATCTCTTTCCTTATGCTGTAGTTTATTTAAAGCATGACCAACTTTTTAATATTATTAATTATTGCACAATGAAATTTTTCTGCAATAAGGTTTTTCTATATTTCAGATGATTTCAGTAAGATAGTTGCTCCAAAGCAAATGTGAACACTTTTGAGAATTGAGATACATATTTGAAAATGTTTCCCTAAAAGACCAAACGAATTTATAATCATCAAAGCAGTTTATGTGAGTGCCCAGCTCACAGCACCTTCATCAGCATTGAATATGCCAAGCCATTCTTGATTTAATTCACTCATTTTTAATGCAAGCAATTGATTTTGAGAATGAAATTAAGCGGTATGAAAAAAGGCAATTTATGTGTTTGGTTGGGTGTAAGCCATTTAGTTTAGCTCCAAGATCCACTTTAAAATTGTCTATTGGTCATGAGACGTCATTGCATCTTCATGTTGTTTCAGCAAGGTTATGTATTGATCTGCTGAGTACATTTTGTCTCTGTTTTTATTAGAAAGTTGCTGAAATTTCCTCTGTGACACATTTTATTATAACATCCAGTAATAAAAATATTATCTTTTTTTAGAAATCCAGCATATGCTTTACTTTCTTTATTGGGCGTTTGTGATCACCAGCATTCTTCATTACTTCAGAATTTCAGTCTTAAGCTGTAGGATGATGTCATTTTTGGAGCCAGGAGACTTGAGTAATAATCCCAGCTGCAGTTATGCAACCCTCATCAAACTATTCTTATTTTCCCCAGAGAATGATTATCAGGTTCTTCATCTGTAAAGTAGGACTCTTATTACCTTATTATATTATTAAATAAATTAAATGTGAACTTTTGAAATAAAGTAGAAATATAGGTTAGCATCAGAAATCTCTCTCCTAGTTGTCTTAGATGCCTAGGGTCCCCAGTAGAACCCCGTGTGAGAGGTATTTTAGAGGTATAATTGATCAGTTTTATCTGCCACTTTGTGTAACACAGCCAAGGGAGCAAACTAAGCAGTCCACCAAAGGTTACCCAAATCCTTAGAGATCATGCAAGACCTTATGTTCCCACAGCTTCCTCCCCTGCCCACCCACACCAAGATGTCATACTACCCAGGGTTACAGCTTGAGTTTTTTCTTTGCCTGGAACTACTTCAGAAATCTTAAACTCTGAACTTTTGCTCTCTCATTCTAATTCTTTATCCTTCTACTTCTCTCAATCTGTCACTCCTACTATACTCCTCTTTGACCTCATGGAAACCTGAAATCTCCTATTTCTTCTGTTTTTTCCTAGACTGTCAGTTTCCCACCTGACTCCCCAAAAAGTTAAAATAGTTATCATTGATAGAACTCTTTTGATTGCCCTTAATTTCCTCTTTGATTCCCCTCCAACGATTCCAGTATGAACCATTCTCCCCAAGTGCTCTTCATATAGAAAATTCTTGCCCTGCCAGCTCAAGAGATTACCTTGCTCATTACTTCATTAAGAGAATTTGAGACCTTCAGACATGCTCTCTCAACTTCCAGCCTTCCCCCACCATGCCCACCTACAACCACATCAACCTTACTACCTTCCCCTGAGTCTCAGTAAATGAGGTGTCTCACTTCTATTCAAGGGCAGACCCTCTTTTTGTGCTATCAATCCCATCTTTTTTGTCACCTCTTGGAATTTACTCCATTAATTTTATACCATTTTGTCTGTCCTTAATCTGTTCCTCTTTGCTAGTGTCTTCCTATCAGCTTTCTTTTTTCTCAACTTCCTCAATTTCTACCTAGCCCCACAACTTCTCTCCTCACCTCTCATCCAGACTTTACAAAGAATATTCTATCTGTATTGTCCCCATTTATTTGCCTCATTTATCTTCAACCCACTATAATACAGCTATCACATGAAATGGCTATCAGTAAGGTTACCAGCATGCTACTATTTCCAAAATTGAGTGGACATCTTCATCTCTTATTTTACTGGACACTTCTCCAGTGTATGATACTCTTGTTCACTTACTTATTCTTAACACAATTCTGTTCATCGGACTTTAATAACCCTTTACTCCTCTGGACTCCATTTCTTCTTGCCTTCTTCTGTAGTTTGCCCTTCTGTTACTGACCCTTTCGAGTCGGGCCCCAAACAAGGGTCCTTCTGCTTGGTATTGCTTGTGCCAATAGAATGAGACTGAGTTCGGTTCCGAAGCAAAGGAAAGCTTTATTCTTTGATCAGCGAATGGAGAGGTGCGAGCTCGTGCCCTAGAGCACAAGTCCTCCCCCACGGGCTGTGGGCTGGGCTGCTTCATAGGGGTCTCCTCAGCAGGGCAGGGGCAGAGTCCTCCTGGGTCTGGTGCAGCTGTGCTGTTCCCGGGAGTGACTCCACATCGCAGTGCCGGGTACAGCGTCTCTGCACACGGCCCACTGCCGCCATCTTGGATTTCGGTATCGTGCGCAGCACTTCTGCACACGGCCTAGAGCTGAGGTGTTGGGCGCAGCTGTTTTGCACCAGGCACTCTGGTCTGAAGTGCGGGGGGCAAGGCCTCTGCACCCGGCAACCTATGAGCAAGTGAAACTAGACGAAGTACAAAGGAAAAAAAGGTTAGAATTTATTTTATTACCAAGATCCTATTTTTATTTCTTGGGAATTGTTAATGGGCTTTGCCAGCAACACTTGTTTTCAGCTCTCAAGTGTTAGCGTTCCACAGGGCTCGTTACTCGGTCACCTGCACCTGAGTCCCTTCGCATTCCCCGTAGGGAGCTCATCCACATGGGTTTCTATTTCCACAAAATGCCTAAGTCCTACAACCTTAGCACAGACCTATTCCTTAAGCTTCAGATTTTAAAAGCCGCCTGATTTCTGGACATCTCCACCTGTGTCTCACAGGAACCTGAGGCTAATCATGATCAAAACTAAATTCAGTCTCTTTCATAAATCTGCTCCTACCTCCAAATTCTGCACCTCCATTGGTGGCACTACTAAGTACTGGGAAACTGGGGGACATGCATCTTCTAAACATTTTCTGAATCCAACTTCTCTTTATTCCTCATGATCTCTTTTATTACTAGTCCTAATAAGCTTTTCTGGTTTCTTTGTTTCCTTTTTCCACCAGGATAGAGTGATACATATAAAACATTGATCTGCCAAAATCACTTTCCATCAGAAAGTTTTTATGCTTCTAGACCATAAGATAAAGTCCCATCTCCCTAACAAAACATGAGGCCTTCACAGACCGGCACCTTCTTTTGTTAGCCTCATTTTCTGCTACTTACTCCGTTTTAAACTTGACAATCCTGTAAAGCAAACTGCCTGTTGTTACCATTCCTACACCATGCTGTTTCTCACCACTCTGCTTCTGGCTAAAATGTGTTTCCTCTCCTCTCCTCTCTTCTGACCAGCTCCTTCACATCTCAGCCCCATGAATCCATGTCTTGTTTCCCTCAATACTAAAGCATATAGGTACCCCCTTCTTTATAGTCACATAATGTCATGTATTTGTTCTTTGTATGTTTGCTCAAGAAATAGACCATGGGTTTCTTGAAGGCAGAGACCATACCATGCATTATGACTCTAGTGCAGTGCCTGGAACTTAGAAGCTGTTTAATAAGTACTTACTGAGTGAAGGGGTAACTAAATTATGAAAGTACTATATATTCCTTCTTGTCATTCTTTTTTCATATGGTGTCACTGTGTGGCAGGGGCAGTAGTGTTCACCAAATATTCCATGAATTCCTCCTACATTTCCCAGCCTTCCCTAAACTTAGGTCCCGGCCATATAAACAGTTCTGGATAATGAGCTATAAGCAGAAGTGATAAGTGTCACTTCCAGCCTGAGATCTTTAAGAGCAGTGACTGGTTTTCCATAGTCTTTCCTGCTTTGGCTCTTCTGGAAGTCTTGATTTGCAGGTAACACAAGATCATGGGGGCAGAAAACCACATGGGACATATAGTGAGAGTAAGAAGTAATCCTGTTGTGTTAAGACACTGAGATTTCAGGATAAATTTGTTACCACAGCACAATCTAGTCCATCCTGAATAAGGCTCATCGTTTCAAGTTTATACACTAATCTCTATCTTATCACATACATAAAGTTGTGTTGAACTTATCAGGTATGCAACTCTTTCTCTTCTCCTAAAGTCTGCATGATGCCTGGGCTTAGAAAAACTGCATCATGTGACTGATGTTTTCCAGCACAGAGATGGAGTAGTTCACTGCCTGTTCCCTATGCTCTAAGTGACAGCGGAATATTTCCTACACAAAGTATACCCCCGCACTTACTCATGCAGTCCTTTTTTTCCCTGTCGTAACTTTAAGTTTTGATGCTTGTTACAAATGAAACTTCTCCCAGGAATAGTACCACGTTCCACTGCAACTGCAGGCTAAAGGTATCAGAGACTATTGCCAAAGTAGTCCTGGAAGTCTCTGAAGTGTATTGTACTGACCCACAATTATCAATAGTCTAATAGTAACATTGATACAATTCCATTCTTTTCCACAAGTATTCTATCAAATACATTGGCTTTCCTAATTAGGTCTCAAATTTAATTAAACTATGGTTGTATCTTCTTTCAGTGATAATTTTTTCAGTTGGAAGAGACAAAGAAATCTGACTTCAGATGTGGCTTAATTCTAGGCTTATATGATGTCATCAGGATCCATCTTTTAACTCAAACAGGCTTTCCCCCTTTCCTCATGCCTGAAGCCCCCAGGGCTGTACCCTTCCAGTTTCAAATCCAACAGGCAAGAGCGAGAGTCTTTTCCCCAGAAGTCCCAGTCAGAGAACCATTTCTTCTTATCTGCTCTGAATGGATCCTTGAGCCCAACCCTGTGGCCAGGTGAATATAATGCACTAATTAGCTTAGGCCTTTGTCAGTTCCCTGAAGTGGTAAAAAGGATTCAACTTCAAGGGAAGCAGGTGGCCTTAGAGTGAGGGAGGGGATGATTTCTGAAAAGAAAACAGCAAGAGGTCATCATAAATCAAGAAATGATGCTGGCAGCAATAGCAACCTCTATCTTCTCTATATAGTCTGCTGCCCAGGATATAGAAGTTAGAGACAGCTTCTAGTTAGGGAGTTAAAGTGTTTCATTATGCACTGTAGGTTACACCTTGATTATATTATCTCTCTTTTTTTCTCTGAACTTCTCTACATTATTCTTTTCTCCCATATGATGCCTTGTGTTTTAGTTATTTATATGCATTTGTCTCCCCAGTTAGATCATCAGCTACTTCCAGGCAGGAACTGAGTTTGAGTAACTGTGGATCCTGCACTGTGTGTTTCACATAGTAGGCATCCTGACAATTCAACAACTAATTATTTGTTGAGTAAATGAAAAGATAAGAAACGAGTGGGTTTATACTATTATCACATCATGGTAATGTAATGCCTGGGAGCAGGGCGAGGGGGGGAGATGTTTGTGTGTATGGTGTTAATACACACATATGATAAAAACCTACTATTTACCAAGTATCATGGCAAACAAGGGGGATATGAGGATACAGTGGTTAAAAACCAAACATTACTCTGCCCTTCAAAAACTTATACTCTATTGAAGAAGACAGTAGAGTATAATAAATACTACAAAGGATAATTGTAGGGTGTTAAGGGAGAGTAATAGATTTTAACTTTTATTATTGTTGTTCTGATTGTTTCCACATAAATTCTAGGTTGGCTACCTCAGGGATTACCAGTTTTGCTGGAAGAGGTCTGTTAAACTTGGAATTTCTTAGAGGATTAACACTAGATTCCCAAATCAAAGTTCCAGATCCAAGAAATTACATCTTATATTGTGACAAGAAAAGACTAATTTAGTTTTCTTCTCCTCTCTCTTTTCTCCGTACTTCTCTCCTAGCCTGAAGTTATGGATCAAATACAAAATTTAAGGGAGCTGTGGATGGATAATAATGCATTGCAAGTGCTACCTGGGGTATGTAAGTTTTTATTATGCCATGTTGTCTAGCATCTATGTTGTACATTAATTGTAACTGATAATGATTAATCTTACATCTTAAATCCCAGTGTTTTCATTTCAAAGTTAAACACTTGTTAGGAGTGTTCTGTCATCAAGTGTTTTTCACTAATTTGTTTTTTTAATATTTCATATAACTTTTATGAGCGTTATAGGTGTGTAAAATGTATGAAAAATTTTCTTGCTCTCTTAGGAGTATATTTTTCATCTCCTTCCCTATTTACTGTTTTTCAAAAGCTGAAAAATTCATATTGTTAAATGAAAAACAATGCTATACATAATACCAAGTCTTAGTTTTACAAAATCAGCCTTCTTCTTGTAGGTAACTAGGTAATGGTTTCTGCTCATATTGTTAGAGCTCTTGCACAAAATAAATACCTCTCTCTTGGTTCAGGTGATTTCCAATAGAACCTATTTGAGTTTTTGAAAAAGGCAAGGAGCATAAATTGTTAAAAATAGAAAGTTGAACTAGAATCGATTTTTCTTCTCAGCTAACAGAAAATCCAATAATACCTCCTGAAAAGTAGGTTTATCAGTCAACTCACTGAGTGTGACTATTCATTCCTTTTTCATCCAGTAAGAGAATGGCTTTCCATAAAACACTGCTTCTTAACCACTCATAACACATGCACTTGAATATAAGCATGTACACACACACACACACACACACACACCACCACCACCAACAACAACCACAAGGGTCTCTGGTGAAAGCCAACTCTAAACTCCTTGCATTGGGCTAAGAAGCCAGGGCAGCTGGTTGTGTAATAGTTCTTCAGCCACTGAGATTTAGATGTATATTCCCAAAGTCAAACTTATTCCTTCTTTGAAATAACATTTAAAGTTTTTTTAAATGATTGCAAAAGCAACAAGAACAGGAAGCTTATTCTCTTTTGAACAAGCATGGGACCACATAAAGAAGAAAATATGACAAAAGATTAGGGAAAAAATACTTTCTCCTCTCACCAAAGGAATACATTTCTACTATCATAGCAAATGCAAAACAGAAAAGCATGCATGTTTTCTATTTATTGATTTATTCAAAAACTATTTACAAATATACCTCTATGAACTAGAAACCATGCTAATGTCAGGGTTACAAAAATAATATACTCAATGACCTTGAATATATTTGTTTGAGGGGCTCACATATAACATGAGAGACAAATCTGTATTCCACTACACATAGCAGAGACTGATTTGTATCATATTCAAGGTATGTACAAACCCTGGGGCAACAAGTAAGACAGTGATCAATCCCTTATGCAAATATTGAGGAATCAGAATGTATGTCTAGTTGGAAAAGTTTATACCTGCTTCTTCAATGTATTCATTTATTCAAAAACACTTACATAGCATTTATCATGGGCTAGGCACTATCTAGATATTTTACAAATGACTCACCAAATTCTCATAGCAACCCTGTGAAGCAGATTTATTACCAACCCCATGTTATAGATGAGGAAACTGAAACAGAAAGAGTAAGTAACTGGGCCAAGGTCACACAGCCAGTAAATGGTGGATCTGTAATTCATACCAGCTCCAGAGGCTTTTGTTCACTCTGATGCTCCAAAATTCTGTTGCTATAGAATCAATAGAAGGTATAAATGAGGATTAGGCTGATCTTACTTTTCACAGTTACTCCATTCCCAAAATCCAACCTTGGAAATCAACTCAGACCTCTAATTCCTTAGTTAGTGTATTATTTAAATGGAAAAGTAGTGGTTAAATCTTCTGTAAAACAGTGCTGCCTAATTTTTTCTGCTTCAAAAGTAGATTTTTTATTATATACTGCCAAGTTTAAGTGGATTTCTCACTTTAGTTAGTACTCTTGAATTCCACATTTTGTAATGCTCTTTGTGGGAATACCCCACACCTCCCTACCCTAAACAGGCATGGTTTTCTGAATGTCCAGTGCTGGCAATTAGTTGTTATGCAATTAACTAGAAATGCTTGACTTTGAAAGGCTAATCTTGAATGCAGTCTTCAGCCCATGTCTGTTAGTTTCACAGGATGATTAATCCTAAGTATTTAGTGTTATAAGACAGAGGTCCCCAACCCCTGGGCCGTGGACCGGTACCGGTCCGTGGCCTGTTAGGAAACAAGCCACACAGCAGGAGGTGAGCAGTGGGTGAGCGAGCGAAGCTTCATCTGTATTTACAGCCGCTCCCCATCACTCACATTACCGCCTGAGCTCCGCCTCCTGTCAGATCAGCAGCGACATTAGATTCTCATAGGGGCACGAACCCTACTGTGAGCTGCGCATGCGAGGGATCTAGGTTGCATGCTCCTTATGAGGATCTAATGCCTGATGACCTGAGGTGGAGCTGAGGCCGTGATGCTAGCGCTGGGGAGCGTCTGCAAATGCAGATTATCATTAGCAGAGAGGTTTGACTGCACAGAGACCATAATAAGTCAATTGCTTGCAGACTCATATCAAAACCCCATCAGTGAGCGGCAAGTGAAAACCAGCTCAGGGCTCCCACTGATTCTGCATTATGGTGAGCTGTATAATTATTTCATTATATATTGCAATGTAATAATAATAGAAATAAAGTGCGCAATAAATGTAACGCTCTTGAATCATCCCAAAACCATCCCCCCGCCCCCGCCCCGGTCTGTGGAAAAATTGTCTTCCACGAAACCAATCCCTGGTGCCAAAAAGATTGGGGACCGCTGTCATAAGACACAGGGAAAAAAGCAAGTTCCTTTTTATTTTTAGTTCATGTACCAAAATACATTAAGCTAATATACTTTTTAAATACTTTTGGAATCCTGGGCTTTCATTTTTCCACTGTTTTTCATAAGTCAGAGAAGCAAATAGATAATGATCAAAAATTAGTTTGCTACATAGCTCTGTCTTGTGGCCATCACTCTAAGATCAATCAATCAAAATATGACTAAACAGCAAACTCCAATATCTTCTTTTGCTTGTGATGGCTTCCACATTTTATTTGTTGTCGACCACTCATCTGTAGGCCCCTCTATGTTCAGAAAGATGTTGGAGCAACATTCAGCATCCTCAAGAACTCTGAGACATTGGGCCTCAAAGGCCTTTATCACTCCAGGCTACTATTGCTTTTATAAGATATTTGAAGGTAAGGGTTTAGAAAGACAAAAGTAAACACCAAATTGTTATTTTGCTTCCAAAAAAAAGATATTTAGAAACTTCACACCAAAATATTTATTGAGTTTGCTGGAGATAGCAATTCAGGAAGCTTCAAAGAGAAAAGAAATTTTTCTCATCGTAATGAAACAAAAAAGAAATATACACACACATAGACACATAATCACATATATTATTCTTTCTATGCTCATCAGAAGAGATGAGCTAAGGTAACATAATAGTTCCTTGGGGTGGAGAGCTATAAGTAAAGTGACAGTATTTTTCCAAGGAACATATTTCTAGGCATGAGGAGAAACTCAGCCCCATGGCCTGACTCACCCAGAGTACCCAGTTCCGAGCCTAGCAACTATTCACCTGTTCTAAGACTGTGTTCACCCTCTGCCCACGTGGGGAACTGGAGGAGCAGGGCTGGAGATATGAGCTGCGTTAATTAAGGCGTCAGTCAGAAAGTGCTAATGTAATCGGTAGGCTTTGCAGTCTGAATTCCGATAAAATCCGAGTTTGCATTTTAGCTCCACCCCTTATTAATGGGGCAACTTTGGAATGTTACTTGTAGTATATCCTGTCATGCACCATCCTCCTGGGTGAACTCCCCAGCCTCTGGGCATGCTGCGTGCAGCTCTCCACCCTCTTCAGGAATTGCCTCAGCTGAGAGAACTTTCTCGTGCAGGGTTACACCCCTATTCCAGGAGACCTGCATCCAATGATCAATCAAATAAGACTCTGAAGGCCTGGACCCTTCCCCCCACTTCAATACTATTTGAAGGGTCAGCTGAGGAATTCCTCACAACTTCGTCACAGCCCACCTTCATCTGTCCAATCCTGCTTCCTTCCTTCCCTCTTTCTTTCCCCTGGTATTAATCCCAAGAATCTCTCTCATAAATTTCTCTTTGTCTCCAGTTCTCAGGGAAACCAGCGTGTGACATTACTTAACCTCTAAGCTTTAATGTGTGTCAAAGTGCGGATTCTGATTCAATAGGTCTGGAGTGGGTCTGGATTCCACATTTCTGACAAACTCCCAGGTTGTACCAATGCTGCTGCTGTGTAAAACACGTTCTGAGCAGCAAGAATATAAAGTATTGTGTCAAGTAATATGTATAAAGTACTTAGCACAGTGCCAAGTGTGTGCTTGCGTAATAAATTTGTTTATGTAATATTTATGTGTTTATACTCTGTCAAATAAGTAGAGACAGGATAGTAAATTGTATACAGGTAGACCAACAAGCAGATGACCCATTGAACACAGATATATGTGGGACATTTATTTGCAAATCATGCCCTTAAAGAAAAGGAAAATGAAGAATTTTATCTTGCTCTAATTCCCAAAGTACATGTCCGAGCTAAACAATCACTATTCACTCCCTGCCCAATGTATGACCTGATTCCTCCCCTGTCCTCAGTAATCAGTTACTAATCCAATCATTCCACATCTAAATTTTTCTCGAGCCATCCCCTCTTTGTCCTCACTTCTGCTGCCTTAACTCAGGTCCCTTTCATCTCCTCAGCTAAACTGCTTCCAAATCCTTCTAATCCTTTCAGATCTACTCTAACCCCAGTCATGAATCTTCCCTTCACACTTCCCTGAAGTCATTATTTCAAAACACAAATCTGATTATGTCATTCACCATCTTAAAAGCTTTGAATAGCTCTCCTTGCCTATAAGATAGAGATCACGTAATCCTCACATGACAGGCAAGGCCGTTTAACAGCTGGCTTCTTATGATGCTTAATTTCATCACTGTATTCAGTGACGTTGAATCTCCCACTCTCCCTCAAACACACCACGCTTCCTCACACTTCTCTGTGCTGTTCTCTCTTCCCGGTACAGTTTCTCCTTTTCTTGACAGCAGTGCCTTCCAGGCAATCTGCATCCCTTTGTTTCTAGGGCGTTCTCTACATGCTTTTTTTATTGTACATATCATAGGGTATTATAGTTATTTATTTGACAGTTTCCTTCACTGCTATAAGCACCTTAAAGACTTTATCTGTATCATGACAAGTCTCTTCCCTCACATAGCTGACTTATTCATGATTGTTCTCCAGTATATAACAAAAGCCCTGGTACATAGTAGATCCTCCAAAAGAACTGTTGAATGAACAAATTGATTCTGCATAATAGGATGAAGCCCAAATCACGATTTAATACCTTTCTTATGCCTTTGAAATTGTAAGAATCAGAATATCAGCATATGTTGTTTAGGTGGCAACTTTTTTCCTTTCTTTTCCTTCCTTCCTTTTTCTTTCTTTCTTTCTTTCTTTCTTTCTTTCTTTCTTTCTTTCTTTCTTTCTTTTTCTTTCTTCCTTCCTTTCTTTCTTTCTTTCTTTCTTTCTTTCTTTCTTTCTTTCTTTCTTTCTTTCTTTCAATTTACTTAATTCTACAGCAACTTTGAGATTATTGCTGCTATCTTTTAACATATTATCTCTGTTGGGAGATATATTCACATATCATAAAATTCACCCATTTAAAGTATACAGTTCAATGGTTTTCAAAATACTCACATAATTGAACAGGCATCACCACAATCTAATTTTGAACATTTCCATCACCACTGAAAGAAACATTAGCAGTTACTCCCTTCCTCTTGGCCTTCCAGCCTCTAGCAATCCTTATCTACTTTCTGACTCCATAGATTTGCCTATTCTGGACAATTCATATAAATGGAATCATACAATAGGTGGTCTTTTGTGACTGGCATCTTTCACTGCATGTTTCAAGGTTCATCCATTTTGTAGCATGTATCACTACTTTATTGCTTTTTATTGCTAAATAATACTGCAGCTTATGGATATACCACATTTTGTTTAACTATTCATCATTTGATGGACATTGGGTTGTTTCCACTTTTTGCCTGTTGTGAATAACACTGCTTTGAACATTTGTGTTTCTTTGTGGACATATATTTCATTCTTGAGTATGTACCTAGGGATTTCTGGGTCATATGGAAACTCTATGTTTAATATTTTGAGGAATGGCCAAACTGTTTTCCAAAGTGGCTGTATAACTTTACATTCCTCCTAGAAATGTATGAGAGTTATGGTTTCTCCACATTCTCGCCAAAACTTGTTATTGTTGCATTTGCTTTTAAAATTAATTTATAGTGTTGTGGTTTTTACAACTTTAAAATATTTCCTGAAAGTTTCTCAACTAATCCTGAGTTTATTCAATGTCATCAAGTCTATAGGGAAGTTAAAGACGTTGGTATACCTGGATATGTCAAAAAACAGAATAGAAACGGTTGACATGGACATTTCTGGATGTGAAGCCCTGGAGGACCTCTTATTGTCATCCAATATGTTGCAACAGTTGCCTGACTCTATAGGTGAGAACGTAATATTTCATCATGAATGTTTATGTCAAATATAGTGTTTTCTATAGTTTGTTCACAGATGTAGGGTATATACTCTTAGCATGATATTAATAAATTAGCATGATCATTATTCAAGGTGATAAAATATTTTACCAATATCTTAAAATGAAATGGTAACTGTAGTTGTCAAACTCAAGAAGACCCTCCTATTAAAATGATCTTACTAAATTGATATATTTTAAATAATTTTAGATCTCCTAAGTTGTAAAATGTTATTATAAGGAGTATATATCTTAGATTTAAGTACTTTGATAAACATGTATGTCTCCTTTTATTACTATAGAATTACAGTAGCTTCTATCCACAGTGTGGCTATATTCTATTTTTAATATTATTGTAACATCACTGTAATTAGGAATAACACAATAAATGTGAAATATCTTCATATTTCTATTATTCAAAAAAGACATCTCACCTTTATATTTAAGATTCATGAGGCCAGATATTTTGTCTGTTAGTATATATTAACCACTCAATCTATTTTTGTCATAAATTTTTCTCTGAGTAAAATAATGAAAGAATCTAATTTAAATATGAGTAAACCTTTTGTATGTATATCTTATTATTATTATTTATGAGAGGAAACAGCTAGGAGAGTAATCATCAAACTACTTAACTTTGGAATGTAGTTTTTAACACTCTGAATTAGATGTATCATATGTTCTGGAACTTATTAATGCTTCTGAAAATTGAGTCACAACCTAGGTAGCCTGATTGAAGGGAAGCTAGAAGACAAAACAGTTTCCCAAATTTTTCTTCAATATTTTATTGCTTCCATTTTCACTATTCTTTCAGACTAATAGAGAATATTAGTTTTAACAGAACAGGCTGGCTTTTCTTTCTTTGTAGATTTGATGACTTTTTTATTTATATAATTATATATTTTTATAACAGTGTTTCTCCAACTTACTCCACCCTAAGACTTATCTGAGCGCTTTATTGAACAGTTCCACATTTCCAGGCTCTCTCTGTGAAAATTCTGATTCAATAAATGTGTAATAAGCCCTCTGTTCTGTATTCTTGTTAAATATCCTAGATGAAACTTATGATCAGATAAGCTTAGAAAATACTATTTAGTGTTGTAGAAGGTAAGGAAATATAATAGTTTAAAAGGGCATCCTCTAGTCAAGATGATAGAGATGGTCATCTGGTCAAGACAACCATCTGGTCAAAATACATATCTTACTCTCCTACTCAATCACCACTCCATACCTCTTCAAAGACACAATGAGAATGGAAAAACTATATTATAAGAACATACTTTTGTTCATTACTGCCTCCTCTGTACAAAGAATTATGCTGGTGTGTGATACGTGCTCCTTAAGTATTTAGTAAATAAAATAATTTTGCCCTGCTTAAGAAGAATGAACATATACCCGGATTTGAGACATAATGGAAACACAGAAATGACCCCAGGCCTGACTGATGGGCTTCAGACCACAAACAGAAGTGACAGCCATAAATTGTTCCTGCAGTTAAAAAAAAAAAAAAAAAGACCTTAAGCATACCAGGAGGATACAGACTTACAGGGACTGAGGCAGGGAAGGAACTCTTTTCTGCAAAGAGAGACTTGAAAAAACCTGCACCTAATATGTAGAGCTAGGGTGGAAGGAGAGAACAGATACAGATTCACTGCTGAAAATTACGGCACGTCACAAGCTGGTTTGGACTGAATCTGCAGTATCCACATCAAATGAGAGTACCATGTTGCTAATATAAGACCTGGTTCTGAACTCCAGAAACTTGGGGGTCAGGTGGAGGTAACCATAAAAGTGCCAGACAGAGAGGGGTGAGCATAGGTAAGGAAAAAATATTTACCCTCACAAATGGTCATGAAAACAAAAATTTTAAAGGAAAACTAATGTTACAACAACCAAAAACTCAAACAATAGGAAAATTTACCCCAAGGGAAACCAAAATTATCAAGCAATGTAAAAAAAATTTTTAAGTATGTGCAGATCCTCAAATAGATAAAAGGAAGAATAACATTTGTAAAAATAAAAATAACTTATAAAACAAAAACAGGAGCTATGACTAAGAACAGGTGGTTATAAAAAAGAACCAATTAGAAATTCTGGAAATGAAAATGTCACATAGTGAAATAAAAGATGATATGATTATTTGGTTAAAATATCTTCCATTAAGAAAGCAGACTAAGGAATTAGCCTTCTGGTCTGGGGAAGGCAGCATGTATAGATGATAGAAAATATCAGATTAGATCCTGGGATGATAAAACAGACCAGCACAGGCAGGTGGTATTACATATTTAACACCTTCACTTAGAATCTGAGTGGTTCTCAAATTAAGAAAGTAACTTGTTAGTAGCTTACTCCTGGAACTATCTTTGGACCCTATTGACCTTTTAGGGAAAATTGCATTTAAACATCTGCAGAGTTGCCAGAGTACCTGATTATACACGTAGAATGGCTGACTTTCCTCTAAGAATTTCCTTCTTGGTCAAGAGAAATACCTGGGAACTCTGTTCAAAGGTCCTAAAATAATTTGTTGATTCTGATTGGATGGTAAATTGCATCTTTTCTTCTTTATTTGAGCATGGATCGTCTATTGAACTACCAACATTTAAAAGAATAAAAGACAAGAAAAGTCACAGTATTAATAAAGGGAAATAGCAACTAAAATAAAATCTTTGCTTCCTTTACACCTATTTTAATTCTGCAGTTGTGGGGTATTTGAATGGAGTGATATATTCAACAATGAACCCTGTATGCTGAGTCCCTTTCCTTGTGCTGGTTCCAGGGAAAATGAAGGGGGCTCTTTACATTTTCTAGACAGAGCTTTAATAATCAGCTTCTTTGGATAGCAGAGAAACTCAGTAAAGGAGAATATAATTTTTTTACTTTCCAAAATAACTTATCTTATTCACTTAGTGGTTAAAGACACAGGTTTTATAGTCAAGCTACCCGAGTTCAAAGTCTGGCTTTTCTACCTTACTAACTGTGTGACTTTACACAAGCTACTTAATCTCTCTGTGCCTCAGTTTTATCATCTTTTAAGTGGGGAAGTAATAGTACCTGCATCAGGGGATTATTTTGAGAAATAAATGAATTAATATAAGTAAAATTGCTTAGAACAGTACCTGGCACATAGTAAATGTTCAATCAATGTTAGGTACTATAATAATATAATAATTATTATAATCTTAGATATGATGGGTGCACAGCCATTTGGCTTTCAAAATTCTATTATCTAGGGTAAATGCCATGTAAATATTAGCTATTTTTGATATTAATGTTTAATACATTGCTTCTTATTATATATTTATATATAAGTAGCTAAAATCATAGCAAAAAAAAGCCTCCTTTTTCTTTCTCTTCAGTATATCTGAGTTGGGAATATAGGATAAAGAGGTGGGGAATTGAGGAAGAAATAGGATAAAGTACCTTTGGTTCCTGAGGGTAGAAGAGAGTCCAAGCAGATATGATATAGCTATGTAGTATTTATCTGCAAGAGGAAGTCATGAGCAACAGAGATGAGGCTGATGGCCTATTTCCACTCCAAGGACAATCAGATTCCTACAGAAACTCCAGAATGTGTCCAAAGGGCACACCCTTGGATGGAATATGTGAGTGACAAAGTAGCCACACCACAAATGAGTGAAGTCCCCTTAAGTCCACAGACGTGGAACTAAGAAGGGAGCCCTAACTCACTTCAACCTTTAAAGCTATAGAAGCTTCTGTCAATTGTCAGAGCCACACTACTCCATTCTTCAAAAAAAATCTGTTGCATCAATCTTTTGGCCTTAATCCCTATCCTGCCTCGAAATTTTCTCACCACTACTTCAGACCTAGGAACTGTGATTCTCTTAAAGACTGCTTGGCAACCTGGTTTCATGTTTGCAGAGCCATCTGTAACCCAGCCCAAAATTTCTCGGGACCCAATCAAGTGATATTGAGACTGTCAGCCCTCCTCTGGCTCCACTGGTGGGCAGGGGCAGTAGTTTGATCAGGGCTACAGCTCATAAAAAAGTTAGCTGTAATTCATAGCCCCCTGTTGTCTTTTCACAGTTGATGAACAAGCTCAGGAATTCTTTTATATTTCCAAGGTCTATAGTTTTTTACACATGCACCAGAGAAGCTAAAGTGATTCAGTCACCCTTTGAGCATAGATGAATATGGCAGTGGGTATTCAAATTTCAGAGATAAATTACCCCAGTGAGAATTGTCTTCTTTCTCAGGTGCTACTGTTTTCAGCCATGTATCCTAACAGCACAAGCTGATGTATTAATCTCCAAATATTGTAGGTATTTTCTCACAGCAGTCTGATAGTGATAACATTTCTCTCCACTAGAGCAGAAATTCTGAGTGCTTCTGCGGAATACGTAACTGAGCATACTGAAACTTAAAGTGCAACAATGGCTTTATTTTAGACTTCTTGTGACTTATTTTTTGCCTTTAAGGTATGCTCAAAATACTTGAGGTGGGTAGGCATGAGCTATAGCAGTGCTTCTGAGAGCATGTTCGCAAAACACCACTATACAAGATACTCTGTGCACACACACAAGTTGCCTAATAACTTTAGCGTCACCCTGTTACATTAGCATATTAAAAAGTCCTAGAAAAACTTCATTAAATAAATCTGGTTGATTTTGTTTAATTTAGCATTTCCCAAACGCATTCAACCATGGAACCTGCTATATCCATCAGAACAAGTTTTCTGCAAAACAAGTAGTCTATAGCGTATATCTATAGTTCCAATGTAAAACAAAAATTAGCCACTGTTAATGCTTTGTCTTGGATTTTAGCTATTTAAGCCATATTGATACTATGGGCTCTGTTATGGCTGGGTAAAGGAAGCTGTTCTTCAATTACTCTGTGGTTTTTAATGTGCTCATTAAAACCCTGGGAGTAGGAGTAGATCAAGCAGTAAGGGTATGGAGGGCATAAATCAGACAGTGAAATATAAATAGTTGGAACTTCAATTCTTGACCAGTTCTACTTGATAGATTAAAAACTAGAAGTTTTTGTGCTTACTGCTGATCCAAGTCAAGGATTTATGGTAACAGAAAGGGTATGAAGTCATATGTTGTAATTTTCCAAGTCGATAATTATAACCAATACACTGCAGTACTTCAGTACCCATTTGTTGATTATTAGGCTTAATTCAGATTTGTTTTCAATTTGTATCACAACAGGAATGTTAGTTATTAGTGCTTATGAGTTAATTAAATACCGAACACAGCTGGCTTGAAAAGTTTCATCTGGTCCATTTGCTGCATAATAGAAAAGGGAAATGTGGTAGTAGTACTGCCAACTCAGGTTTCTATGGAGCCCTATGTTTTGTTTATTGTCTCCATCAATGTACTTGAACTCTCATTGATGTAAGTAAATTTTTTGTAACTGGAAAGTTAAAACTAGACACACGAATATCAGTTTGTAGGTTGATATAAGCAGAGTGCAGCCAATTAGCGTGACAAACACTCATCACCCAATCAAGTGATGTTGAGACTGTCAGCCCTCCTCTGGCTCCACTGGTGGGCAGGGGCAGTAGTTTGATCAGGGCTACAGCTCATAAAAAGCGATTCCTTTTACATTGTATTTTCTGTCAGAAATCTATTCTTCTATATTAATACACCTTCTTCTCTGTTTTAGGTTTGTTGAAAAAACTAACTACTCTAAAAGTAGATGACAATCAACTTACAATGCTACCCAATACAATCGGAAAGTAAGTGACAAAGTTTCATACCAGTCTCTCTAAAGCCAGAAACAAAAGAATATATTGAGTTTTCTATTTTCACACATTTTCTGCTAGAGATATCAATAATTTTGTTCATATGTAAACTCATTTTAGACCGCATTTTATTTAGTTATATATTTGTATATAATTTATCTTAATTTAGTTTTATATTTAGATGCTGCATTGACACCCAACTATATATTGATAATATCATAAGAAATACTTAACCATCACTTTCATAAGCAAAGTGATTACCCAGACCTTCAATTATACCATTGCCTGTAATTTTCCAGATACTATTAATTTGATGTTTTTGACTGAGTAGCAGCTCTAAATTCACTTATGTCTTACAAAATCAAATCAATTTTTATAAGATCTTCATTATGTATATGTCACCATTACACTGTTAGTAAAATTTGATATTTGTGGAAACTTAATGTAGTTTTAGACTTTAAGGAGATAAGCATCTGTTTCAGCTTGCATTTTAAAAAGCTTCAAGGTGGAAGGCCGTCATTGCCTTTTAAGGACAAAATATATTCCATTTATTTGAGAGCGATTTATTTCTAATTTTATGTTGCCATTAATGTTTGATTTACAGCTCTTTAAGGAACATATGTATGTTACTATCAGTGTTTCACTGAAATTCTTTTGTTTACAACTTGTGTAAAGTGAGAAATCAATAAGCTGTCTTTATTCTAACATTATGTAAGGCCATTTTATAGGAATCTTGCCCCACATTTCATGTGAAGCATTATATAAATCCATAATTTAACAGATTTGGGTGTACTTGGGGTGGTGGGGAGAAAGCCTAGTTTTTTTTTAAAAACAGATTTATTAACTATAATTGATGTACAATAAACTGCATATATTTAAAGTCTACAATTTGACGTTTTGACATTCATATAAAGCCATGAAGGCAAGTGTTAAAGAAATGGACTATATGACTATATTTTATTACAATAAAAAAAGGCAGAATAAAAAAACAGTAGGAAGTATATGAGAAATCTCTACCTCCTGCTCAGTTTTGCTGTGAACCTAAAACAGCTATAAAAATAAAGTCTATTTTAAAAAGAGGAAGAATGACTGACAAACTGTGGTTACTCAGACTTGAGTATTTGGTAGATTTTTGTCAAAAATGAACAAAGTGAGCTTGTCACTTCAAGGGAAACAACTGACAGAATTTGTGGCCAACAGTGAAATTTGAGCTATCAAGTAAAAATTAGAATTTTGGAAAATTTGTATCTGCCACTGTGAGTTTGACAGCTTCCCAATATTTAAAGCCTTTTCTGATAACACTGGTGTGATATCACTGGTGTAATAATGAATGTGATTTGTTGATATTGTAATATGAAATGTGTCAACATTTGGAAAATCTGTTCAACTCAGTGAAGCCACACTTTCCAAATGACCAATGCATGAGCTACAAAATCACACATGAGAAATAGACCCATTCAAAGTGCAAAAAGGTTAGTTGATTTTAATGTATTGGTATGAAAAGTAAGAAAAGTTCATTGATGTATTTCAGATTCTACATTGCAATTACTGTATCCCCTAAAAAGACTGCCACTTGTTGAGTTTGGGTGTAGTATCAAAGAATAATCACAATTATCCAAAAAGACCATGAAAATACTCCTCCCTTTTCCAACTACCTATCTGTGTGAGTTTGGACTTTTATATATATAACTTAATCAAAACAACCTACCACAACAAATTGAATACAAAGCAGATATGAGAATCCAGTTGCCTTCTATTAAGCTAAACATTGAAGAGATTCACAAAAATAAAAATGTCACTCTTCTCACTAAAGGTTTTTGTTTTGGAAAGTATACTTACTTTTATAAAAATGTGTTACATACATTAACATGTCATGGGTTTATTATTGTTATTTAAGAATGAATAATAAATAATTATTTTTAAATGCCCCTTTTAAATTATAATATTGTAGATACCAATAGATATAAACCATATTTAAAAAAGTACTTTAGGATTACCAGTGATTTTTAAGAGTGTAAAGAGGTCCTAAAATGAAAAAGTTTGAAGATTTCAGTTCTATAATACATCATGTCTTGGATGGTAAAATTGTGACAGCCATTGTCTAACATGTTCTCACTTCAAGGTAGCACTTGTGGCAAAAAATAAACTAAATTTCTAAAATTTTATAGTATACCTTAATAAACAATCTGTATGAAGTAAAAATAATAATAATGATATAATGGCTTTGCTTTCTTTAGGGAATTCAGAACTGATAGATCAGAGATTTAGCTCAAGGCTAGAGATAAAATTTGATTAGAATCCCATTTAATGGCACCCAGATCACACGCAGAAAGTGTTCTGGAAGTAGTGAAATAGTCTTTATTTTATTATGAGACATTCTACCTAGAACTCTGCCCACCAAAATGTTCAGATCAGCTGCAGTGACCAAAAATATTCTCATTCTGCACATCGAATGTTTCAATAGGTTAGACTTATCTTTGGTAATTTTCAATAGTCCAACTAGTAAAAATTGCTGAAAGAATTCATTTTTCAGCATCTTTCACAATTGAAATGGATTCCATGACTTTTGTGCCAAATGACTTGTAAAATTGGTTATTTTTGTTGTTGAATCTTAAGTTGTGCCTAGGAGTTCCAGCCACTCTAATAATTGAATGTGCAATGAAAATAGTAACAAACAACTTTTTGTGTGTGTTCATATTGTGCCAGATACCGTGTTTGGTGCTTTACATGTATTCTTATTTAAAGGCCCCATCAACACTATTCAATGTGTATTATTATCTCCCCATCAACAGATGCAGAAACAGAGGCTGAGAGAAGTTATCAGATTTCAAAGCTAAGCTGCTAATTGACCTATGATGCTTCCTTTTTTTTAATTTAATTTAATTAATTTATTTATTTATTATACAGCAGGTTCTTATTAGTTATCTATTTTATACATATTAGTATATATACATGTCAATCCCAATCTCCCAATTCATCCCGCCACCACCACGCCCCATCCCCGCTTTCCCCCCTTGGTGTCCATACATTTGTCCTCTACATCTGCGTCTTTATTTCTGCCTTGCAAACTGGTTCATGTGTACCATTTTTCTAGATTCCAGATATATGCGTTAATATACGGTATTTGTTTTTCTCTTTCTGACTTACTTCACTCTGTATGACAGTCTCTGGGTCCATCCACGTCTCTACAAATGACCCAATTTCGTTCTTTTTTATGGCTGAATAATATTCCATTGTATATTTCTACCACATCTTCTTTATCCATTCGTCTGTCGATGGGCATTTAGGTTACTTCCATGACCTAGCTATTGTAAATACTGCTGCAATGAACACTGGGGTGCATGTGTCTTTTTGAATTATGGTTTTCTCAGGGTATATGCCCAGTAGTGGGATTGCTGGGTCCTATGATGCTTCTTAATATATGTTATAGTTGAGTCACACATTTTGTAATATTAGGTCATTTAAGAGCCCCATTGCTCTAAAGGCAAAAGATCTCCCATAAAAAGAGAAACTGTACGCTAAACCTACTCTCTCTTAGCTTCGTAGTTTTGGAGAAAAGCAATAAAATCTCAAAAATTTGAATGGATATTTTAAAAATCATTCCATCATAGAGTATGGTCAATGAGAAAGACCGCTAACTAGAATCAGAAAGTCTAAGTAACTATGCAAAGCTGGGTAAATCCCTTCTTTCCTATGGGCCTCAAACTCCTGAGGAATAATGCAAGGACCACTGGCTTTGGAGTCAAATAGCATGGGTGTGAACCCTGGCTACGCCACTTACTGTGTGAACTTGGACAAATTATTTAAACTCTCAGTGGCTTAGTTTCTTCATTTGTAATTTCCACCTATGTCTAAAATTCTAATTCTTTGATCCAGATGTTTAGTTTATATGATATCAATACCCTAGATTGTAAATTCCAGTAGTCTACTTACTAGACTGCTATAATAACAAGAAAATAAGCATTCTAGGTATCTGAATGCTAAAAACTGTGCTCCCCTCTATTCCCTAAGCATGGAAGGACACACAAGAAACTGGAAACGTACATGGCTTTGGGGAGGAGAATTTGGGGGCTGGGCAGTAGAGTAAATAGGGAGACTTGCTTTTATTGTATACCTTTTGTACTTTTTGAATTTCGTATCATGTAATGTTATTCGAGTCAAAAAATTAAAAACAAACTGTGTGTGCGCACACACACACACACACGCACACACACCCTTCATTGGATAAAACCCAAATATCTTCACACTAATATTCAAGTTTTTCCATAGTCTAGTCTAGACTGGTGGTTCTCAACACGTGGTCCCCTGATCAGCAGCATCAGCTTCAACTGGGAACTTGTTCAAAGTGCAAATTCTCAGAGACAATCCCAGGTTTACTGAATCAGAAACTCTGGGCATTGGACCAGCAATCTGTGTATTATTAACAAGCCCTTCCAGGGATTCTGACGCATGCTAAAGTTTAAGAACCACTAACTGGATTCAGCTTACTTATACAGCTATCAGATAACTGTCTTCTCGAACCCTATTCCATTGTGCCTGCATCAGAATTACCTGCGATGCTGGTTTAAAACGAAGCTCCCTTAGAGAAGTTTACAGAAGCGGTTGGTTGCTTTGGCTTTGGAGCCAGACCTTCTGGGTCCGAAACCTGGCTCTTCGATGTGCTATTGGGTAGAGCCTTAGATTCCTCCTCAGTAAAATGGAAATCATAGTAATAATGCCTACCTCATAAGAATGTTGTGAGGATTAAATGTGTTAATACATGGAAAGTGCTCACACATTTAATAAATGTTTTATAAAAATGAAGTCCAATAAGGTAAAGAGTTATTGACTTAAATCAAATTGGGGGTACTTGGATTCAAAAATATGCTTACTTGTTTTTACGACTTAATTCTTTTCCCTCTGTCCACCCAGACCACTGCAGCTTCCTCCTTTAAATTAAAAGCTCGATACACCTACTAACTAAACCAGCATTTCCTAAATTATATTCCTCAAAATAATCATTACTTGAGATTTTAATAGGTATGACATAAAGATAAGTTTCATGGACAAATAAGTTTTGTGAACTCTTTATACAAGTTAGGGAACACTCTAGCGTGATATTTTTCCATTTCTTACATAAGTCTCTTATTTATCTTTTTTTTTTTAACATCTTTATTGGAGTATAATTGCTTTACAATGGTGTCTTAGTTTCTGCTTTGAAGCAAAGTGAATCAGCTATACGTATACATATATCCCCATATCTCCTCCCTCTTGCGTCTCCCTCCCATCCTCCCTATCCCACCCCCTAGGTGGTCAAAAAGCATCGAGCTGGTCTCCCTGTGCTATGCAGCTGCTTCCCACTAGCTATCTAGTTTACATTTGGTAGTGTATATATGTCTATGCCACTCTCTTACTTTGTCCCGGCTTACCCTTCCCCCTCCCTGTGTCCTCAAGTCCATTCTCCACGTCTGCGTCTTTATTCCTGTCCTGCCCCTAGGTTGTTCATAACCATTTATTTTATTTTATTTTTTTAGATTCCATATATGTGTGTTAGCATATGGTATTTGTTTTTCTCTTTCTCACTTACTTCATTCTGTATGATAGACTCTAGGTCCATCCACCTCACTGCAAATAACTCAATTTCGTTTCTTTTTATGGCTGAGTAATATTCCATTGTATATATGTGCCACATCTTCTTTATCCATTCATCTGTCGATGGACATTTAGGTTGCTTCCATGTCCTGGCTATTGTAAATAGAGTTGCAATGAACATTGTGGTACATGACTCTTTTTGAATTATGGTTTTCTCTGGGTATATGCCCAGTAGTGGGATTGCTGGGTCGTATGGTAGTTCTATTTTTAGTTTTTTAAGGAACCTCCATACTGTTCTCCATAGTGGCTGTATCCATTTATATTCCCACCACCAGTGCAAGAGGGTTCCCTTTTCTCCACACCCTCTCCAGCATTTATTGTTTGTAGATTTTTTGATGACAGCCATTCTGACTGGTGTGAAGTGATACCTCATTGTACTTTTGATTTGCATTTCTCTAATGATTAATGATGTTGAGCATTCTTTCACGTGTTTGTTGGCAATCTGTATATCTTCTTTGGAGAAATGTTGATTTAGGTCTTCTGCCTATTTTTGGATTGGGTTGTTTGTTGTTTTGATATTGAGGTGCATGAGCTGCTTGTATATTTTGGAGATTAATCCTTTGTCAGTTGCTTCATTTGCAAATATTTTCTCCCATTCTGAGGGTTGTCTTTTCATCTTGTTTATGGTTTCCTTTGCTGTTCAAAAGCTTTTAAGTTTCATTAGGTCCCATTTGTTTATTTTTGTTTTTATTTCCATTTCTTTAGGAAGTGGGTCAAAAAGGATCTTGCTGTGATTTATGTCATAGAGTGTCTGCCTATGTTTTCCTCTAAGAGTTTGATAGTGTCTGGCCTTACATTTAGGTCTTTAATCCATTTTGAATTTATTTTCATGTATGGTGTTAGGGAGTGTTCTAATTTCATTCTTTTACATGTAGCTGTCCAGTTTTCCCAGCACCACTTATTCAAGAGGCTGTCTTTTCTCTATTGTATATTCTTGCCTCCTTTATCACAAATAAGGTGACCATATGTGCATGGGTTTACCTCTGGGCTTGCTATCCTGTTCCACTGATCTATATTTCTGTTCTTGTGCCAGTACCATACTGTCTTGATTACTGTAGCTTTGGAGTATAGTCTGAAGTCCAGGAGCTTTATTCCTTCAGCTCCATTTTTCTTTCTTAAGATTGCTTTGGCTATTCGGGGTCTTTTGTCTTTCCATACAAATCGTGAAATTTTTTATTCTAGTTCTGTGAAAAATGCCATTGGTGGTTTGATAGGGATTTCATTGATTCTGTAGATGGCTTTGGGTAGTATAGTCATTTTCACAATGTTGAATCTTCCAATCCAAGAACATGGTATATCTCTCCATCTGTGTGTGTGTGTGTGTTTTAATGTTACTCTTGACATATTTGCAAGTACTTTATTTAAGAATGTGTGGTCCCAGGACCAGGAACTTCTACATCACCCACTAGCTTCTTTCAAATGCAGAATCTGGGCCCCACCCCAAATCACTGAATCTGAATCTGCGTTTTAGTGAGTTCTGCTGGTGATTCATATGCACGCTAAAGTTTGGGAAGCAGTGCTTTAAAGTACTTTATACTTCCTTTGCAGCTTGTTTTCACTTTTAATGTGTACTATTATAGACTATAGAGAAAACTTCTAAAAAAGGTAGCTTTTGGTCTATCTTTTTTTTGTACAAAGGGTAATGTGGTTTCAGATGTACAGCAGGATGATTCCGTATTTGTATGTATTGCAAAATGATCACCGCAATAAATCTAGTTAACATTTTTCACAATACATAGTTACCTTTTTCTTGTGATGAGAACTTTTAAGATCTACTCTCTTAGCAACTTTCAAATGTACAATACAGTATTGTTAACTATACAATGCTGTACATTTCATCCCCATGACTTATTTATTTTATAGCGGGGAGTTGGTCCCTTTTAGTCACCTTCACCCATTTTTCCTACCCCCTATCCCCTACTCCTGGCAACCACCAAAGCTGTTCACTGTATATATGAGCTTTGTTGTGGGTTTTTTTTTTTTTTAGCTTTTTGTATTTTTGTTTTTAGTTTCCACATATAAGTGAGATTGTATGGTGTTTGTCTTTCTCTGTCAGATTTATTTCACTTATTTTGGTCTATCTTTTGAATACCAGTGATAATTTGAGTAAATGTGGTACAACTGTATTCATATAGGATCCTGTATTAAAATACCTTAGGTGATTTATAACAAGATAACCATCAATAAAGTCAGCTGGAATGTTAGATTTTGAGTTTGAATCCTTTGAATTCAGAGATCATCGAAGAATGTGTGTTTTGCACGTAATAGGTTTTCTTTGTAACCCAAAAATGTAAAATACTTTCAGGCTATAAATTATTAATTCAGTATATCCCCTGGTGCAGTAAAAATGTTGTCTTTTTATTGTAGGAAGTCCTCACTTTGCACAGTAGTGGGGACTATGAAAACAACCATGCACACTGAAACTATGCAAAGTAGTCTTAAGAATCAATGGGGGAAATTATGATTGTTCTGACAAAAGATCTTTAAACCTTTTCAAACATTAAATACTGTTGCTGTTGGTTATAAATGTATAGAGAAATGGAAAAATAATAAATCAACATAGATTTAATACATAGTCATTGTAAACGTTAGGAACATTAAGAATTAAAGTGGGTTTTTTTTTAAAAAAAGCTTATCAAAATTAGTTTGAACAGTGCTTGCCTTCTTTTCATTGTGTAAGTTGTAATTCAGAGTGAACATCTTTTCTATGAGTCAGTGAATTGTCATCCTCCTTTTAAGCTTGGATCAGCTTCCAAGCTTTTATCCTTTGTGCTTTCAATATCATGAAATATCTCTGAGAGTTCCTTTAATGTAAAGTTTATTGCCAGGGTCACTTCCTCTGAGGCATCTTCATCCTTTTCATTACAACCACTTTCCTCATTGATGTCAACAAGTTTTCCTTTACTAAGTTCCTCTGGCAGCAGATCTACAGGCTCTCAAATAGTGGCAGGCAGCATTCCCACAGTCAGCTGTTTCTTCTATAATCCCATGTATGTTCAGTTCAAATCCTGCCAAGTTATTTGCACAGTGTGCTAAAAGTTTCTGCTACACTGCATGAGTATTACTTGCTGTTACTTCCTGCCATGATGTTTGAATATTTTCAATTGACTGCTTTATGTCATATTTCTTCCAAAACTCAGCTAAAGAAACTGTGCGATCTCCAGTTGTAGCATCAATAGCCTATTCAAAAGTCTGTGTAAGATAACAGGCCTTCAAAGTTGAAATAACTCCTTGGTCCACTAGTTGGATTAATGAAGTTGTTCTTGGTGACAAAAAGCAAATTTTCACATTTTCATCTAAATCCCCAAGAGAATTAGGATGACGAAGAGCATTATCCAACAGGAGTAGCGCTCTAAATGTTAAATTATGGTGCCTATAGTATCTCTCTATAGCCGATTGACAAGAAGGCAACATAACTACAAGGCTTACTATCCGTGTATGAACTGAATAGTGGATGTGCAGAGGCTGATCACTGACAGACTCAAAAAAGTAATATGACTAGTCACTGATCATGATGTACATCTGTTATTTACACAGCGATTTGTGGACTAAAGAGTTAGCAGCAAAGTTTGTACTTTATGCAGTTACTCACAGTTAGTATACTGAGGTAATTGAAATTTGAGCCATGTTGTTGGGGGACAAATGTTATTTAAGGAAACCATGATAACTGAAATCTGTGCAAAGTAAGGAGTGCCTTACTATGATTCAAGACTAACTTCAAAAATGTTTTTATAAAAGAAAGAAAAATAAGAAACCTTAATTATATTATTTAATTGTTTAATTCTTTGACTTCTACCTCTGAACATACATCTGAAGTTTTATTTTTTTAACATCTTTATTGGAGTATAATTGCTTTACAATGGTGTGTTAGTTTCTGCTTTGAAGCAAAGTGAATCAGCTATACATATACATATGTCCCCATATCTCTTCCCTCTTGCATCTCGCTCCCTCCCACCCTCTCTATCCCACCCCTCTAGGTGGTCACAAAGCACCGAGCTGATCTCCCTGTGCTATGTGGCTGCTTCCCACTAGCTATCACTTTTACATTTGGTAGTGTATATATGTACATGCCACTCTCTCACTAGTTTTTATTTTTAAAAATCACTCGTACTTTCATGACCACTTGCTGAGTACATGACCACAAACCATAGATAGAAACCTCTTTCATTCAATTCTACCAAATTTTCTTAGTGTATTATATGTGTATGACACTGTGCTAGACTTTTTTTAAGAAACAAATAATCTGTTACTGGGTTTTCCACGTACATGGATTTCTGCCGCCACCAATGCATACATACAGAGTCACACAGCCATGTATGTCTGGTACCCATTGACACGACCACCCCTGCATGTGCGGGCCTCAAAGGATTTAGAAATTAATTTCTCAGGGTTCACTAATAAAAAGAGAAAATATTTCCTGAGTGTGTATTTTATGGCAGGTATTGTGCTAAGTTCTTTACTTACAGTATTTCATGAAATACTCAGAGAAACTGCATGAGGCAGGAATTACTAGTATCCTCACTGCAAATACGAAGAAACTAAGGCCTGTGGAAAAGTAATATGACTTGTCTATGCAAAAGGAAAAGCATTTGCCTAAGAGCTATTATTCACAGCTGGATACTGTGTTTCACCACTTCTGGGTTCTAACCAGTTGAAGCTGTTAAGGATCATAAATCTTGAGTTACCCTGATCAGGGTCAGACTGAACTTGACTGAATTAGATTCTTCCCTGACCCATGGATGATGGGACTTGATTTACCTACTTGTACACAGACTTGTGAACTTATTCCAACCTCTCCATAATGCAAATTTTTCATCTTTAATGAGCATGATCATTATGACCTCCTGTCACCACCCCCTTTTGGCGCTGACTTTTCCCCCCACAGTGCACTACTAAGTGAATTTCTTCTGAGTGTGAACAGGGAGTGTTCCCTTGCCTGGCAGTAAATAAAATCAACTTTGATTTTTGAGCTCTGATCCTTGTTTTATTTTTTGATACCCAAGATAATATGTCTAATAAGTGACAAGACTGGGACACAAATCCATTCTGACTAACTTAAAACCCAAATGCTTAATTTCTGTGTTCACTTGTTAACTAAATTATGGGAATAAATTGCATTCAAGCCAGCTAGTTCCAAGATATAAAAAAGGGAAGTTGATTCTACAATATTACTCCAGTTAATTCTAATTCATTCTTCCCTTTACGATGGTGAGATCATCATCCTTGAGGGTTCCTTCCTATTACAGTAAAACAATGATATGAATGGTAATAACAGTGTAATAATATTAACATCAGTGACAACTTAAATATAGCTAGCGCTTACTCTGTGCCAGGCCCTCTTTCTTTCCCAGCTATCTCAAACCAGACAATGAAATGTCTTGTTCCCTTGTGATAGCTTGAAAGTATACATACAATTCCTTTCTATAGATTTGGGGTAAAGCAGGCTAAGTTTGGAGTGGTGGAGATTGTGGCAAACTGGAGAACTGTGCTCATTTGAAGACAGCAGCCATTAATCTGTTTCCATTATTGTCACGCAAGAATAAAGATCCAGTATTTGCAGATCTTCTTCTTTTTCAAAAGGCACCAGAAGTCTGGGTCATTATGTAGAGTTTACCACTTTTTAAAATACTATGTAAACCAACCAAAACACATCTGCAGGCTGAAATGAGCCCTGTCCGTAGCCTCTGCTACTGATGTACAGGCTGAGAGGCAAGAAAATAGAGTGGAGCCATATTGTCTGCATTTAGGTACTAGTTTTCCTACTTTGTGTGGCCTTGGGCAAGTTACTTAGCCTCTTTACACCTCAATTTACTTATGTGTAAAATGGGTTTAAAATAATAGATATCTGCTAGAGTTATTATAAAGAAAAGTGTAGTTATTTTTATCTCTAAAATGCTTAGTAAAATACCTAGCATTTAATCAGTGTTTTTGTTGTTACTATTTTGCCCCCCTTATCTTCCCTTTCTTGGACCTGCCCTCTATAGCCTTCTACCTGCCCATGCCAGTTATATGCACTCATTCCAAGGATATACATTATGAGCCTCTGACTATATGTGACACCTAAGTTGTATAAAAACAAACAGACAAAACCTTTTGTCATTCTCAATGGCTCATTTAAATGACAGGTGAATTAAGAAAGGAGAAAAATGAACTACATTTATTTCAGCAAATTGAACCACTTATTAAATGGTATTGAACCATTTGGCTGAACTGATAAATTAACTTATATAATATTACGCAGTCACTAGCTAAATAATTTGGTTGGTGAATTTGAATATATGGCTTTTCCAAAAATTTTGTGCCACCTGACCTTTTAAAATGTCTAACTAATGTATTTAATTTTCAGTTTATCTTTATTAGAAGAATTTGACTGTAGCTGTAATGAACTGGAGTCACTACCTTCTACTATTGGCTACCTTCACAGTCTTCGAACATTAGCAGTCGATGAGAATTTCCTTCCAGAATTACCCAGAGAAGTGAGGAATAAACTTGTTTCTATTAATTTCTTTTAATGAATTTGTTTTGGGATTAAATCTTAACGGGTGCAGTAGCAGTGTAGCTTATGAGTTGAGCTGTGAATGTATACAGGAATTATTTATTTGCTAATCATTCTTTTTTAAATGACAAGTTATGAGTTCTTATATTTGACCCAGGAAATACATTTGATTTAAACACTGCTTGCCAAAAATAGTAATAAAATATTATAAATTAGTTCATGCTAAGGAATACAGTTTTAACTAATCCAACTTATATATTTTGCTTTAAAAACAAATAAATTTTGAGATAACTATACTTCTAGTTATAAATGAAAGTTTTTAATATAAATAAGTTTTTTAGAGTATCATGTTGCATAATATTGTTTTAACTTCAGGATCCACCAAAATGGTCCATTAGCATTCATCTCTAAATGGGACTTTCATGTATTCATGTCAAGAAAAAACTGTGAAGTATATTTTCAATTTAACATTTTCTATTAAATGCTTTCATAATACAGGAACAATAATTCATATATCATTATTTAGAGACAAAAGTTATGAATAAAAATAAAAATACCATTGTAACATGAAATAAAACTAACTTTGCAAAGGAAATATCAACAATATTTCATTTTTGAGCATATATGATCTATTTTAAACATAGATTATTAGTACTTACTTGGATAGACAAAAACAATGTGATTTATGAAGACAATGAAGCTAACAAGTATTCTAATCATAAAATTAAAAAGAAAACTTTTCCTTCATAATATGTAAAAAAATATGAGATACACAGTCTTAATATCTAAAGGAATATATGTATTATAGACACATATTTTAGAGAGTGAGATTATAAAAAATAAAACAATACACATATTGAGAGTCTTAAAAGTGATAAAGAAATTTATAAATTAATTAAATTACTTTATAAATTATAAATGTTAGTATAAAAATAGTTTACACTGTGATTCTTTACTTTTTTTTTTCTTTTGTTACCCATAGATTGGAAGCTGTAAGAATGTAACAGTTATGTCTCTACGCTCCAATAAACTGGAATTTCTTCCTGAAGAGATTGGACAGATGCAGAAACTAAGAGTCTTAAATTTGAGTGACAACAGGTATTTCTGCAATATTTCACAATCACATATTATTTTCTAAAGGCAAATTATTGTTTCTTATCAATAATTTTGAAAAATGTTTCTGTGTCTTATGAAGTATATGGAATACAAATATTTATATAAGTATGCAAATATCCATTTAGAAAATGGCAGAAGCTAAATTGTTTTTAAACTGATACTTCAAAATTTTATTGTTTGATTATATAGAAACATATATTGTATATTAAAATTATGTAAAATTTATACACCCAAATTTATATACCAAAACCCTCCCATATGCAGAAAGCATAATATTATGAAAACATGGAAAAATAATTGTAGTGAAAATCTACAAAATTTATTAATAAAAATATGTACACAGTTATGTATGTATGCATACATATATGTTTTCATGTATATATTTATGTCTCCAGTAAATTAACTGAACTATGTATATACTGTCCACACCACCAGAACACTGGTGAGAATATTGCCAAGAAGCTAGTACTCAAAAGTCATAAGTTTTGCACGTTATAGTAAAGACAACCAAATGGTTATTTAGTCATGTTCAGAAAAGGATGAACAAAGAAAAGATAGGTCCTCTTCTTGTGACAAAGTTGTTATATTGGTGAATGGGTGAAAATGCAGTTCATCATTATTTCTACCACAGTTGTCCTCAAATAGGAAAGGATAAAAATCAATACTGACTAACAATAACTTCTAAGAAGATAAAGTGATTGTGAATTAGAATAGAATACTTGAACTCTTTGTTTTCATTAAGTTTCAGTCAGATAAATGATAATATGAGAAGCTAAGAGACTGCAACAAAACTAACAAAGATTAGCTTTTATGGAATCACGGAGAATGTTCAGATTCTAAGGTTTCACTAAGTGTGGGAGTTGTCATTTGTTTGTTAGTTTGTCTAAGAAAAAACTAATGTGAATTTCAAAAACCATTCACTTAGTAGCTTAAAATATTCCATGTAAGAAATAAAATATTTTTTAAAAGGCTTTGGAATTTTTTTTTTAAATCAAGGTGACACGGAAGCTTCATAGCTTGGTGCATCAAGAGTAATTCATGTCAAATCAACCCCATTTCTTGTTTTGACTCTTAACAGACAAGATAATGAAGGAAATGCATTAAACGTTGTGCCCAACCTTCAGTAAGACATTTTTCAGAATTTTCTAATTATATTCTTGTGAATAAGATTAGAAACATCGTCATAGAGATACCATAGGAAGATGGATTCCAGTGGATTCAATTACACTCCCCAGTGGAACCAAGCTCCATTATTGTCAACCTGGAGGGAGGGTTTTCATGGTGAGCGGGAAGTCTCTCCTAAATACTTGACCTGCTCAAACTTTGTACATTAATAATTTACATGATGATATGGAAAATATGCTTATAAAATATTTTTAAATGACCCATAGTTAGGGCTACTAATGGAGTTATTCATCCAACAAATATAGCACATGTGAGTGTGTACCATAGGACAGCCCATTGCTAAATGCCAATGCAAAAGATTTTAATAAGACATTGAGAATCTCATAATAGTAGGAGTTTAAAATACATCATCTGGACAGAAATATAAGCTAGTTTGTCTTCTAATACAGTGATTGGAACATAGTATAGAGCCAAATTAATATTTTTCAATTGATGAATTAATCAATGAATCTTAACCTGAGATTAAAATCATCATTCAGTCAAAGCTGAGGCTAAAGTTGAACATCACTGTCGGAGAATAAACTGCTTGGATAAAAGATTAAATATTAAATGTTATCCAAAAGTCATGATTATTCCAATTTTATATTTAAAATGTAATAAATTTTAGAAGTTTGTCATTATAGTTCAGGAACAATGATTCTTTTACACTTTCAACTGTAAGATTGCTCCTGTGATCAATTTACCATACAGTTATGATACTAAATAAATGCTCACTTTCAATGGTGGTCACTGGAAGAGCAAGGAAAAATGAGGGTAAATCCTTTTCTGACAGTTTCTTTCCATACTCTACATTTATGATTTGACTGATGATTTATCATGGATATTGAATATGATTTTGGAGAGTTTTCCCCTCATGTAATTTTTATGTGGCAGAATTGATATCCTACTTTTAATTCATCTCCACATGATGTAAGAACTTCTCTTCATAACACATTACTTCATAATTTCTGACTTAAATTAAATAACTAAAAATTAGAAAACTTTAGTGGGCAGTTTGGTTTAATGTTATAAATGCTAGTATAATAAATAGTTCTATTAAAAATAATTGTGATATAATTTAATCTCTGTTTTTCTTTATATACTTATTTATGTTTTACAAGTATCTGTTAGCTCAGAGAGGTTATTATATCCTTCCTAAAGTTACCTAGCTAATGCACACTCTGTTGATATGTTTCTTGGCTTGTCAATATCTTTTCATATTTATTAAATTATTTGATAGTGCTTAATTGCTTTTGCATATACAATTAACTGCTTCCACAATCCTTATTAATTATTGTAACATTTTCCACTTCTGTTATCAAAATATATTTATTCATCATTTGGCTGATAGAATTCCAACATATTAAAGACTTTTAAGGAAATTTTCATTCCAAGTCATATCTAAAATGTTTGTATTCGAAAGTAAACATGCAGAAAGTAACAATAAATTCATTGGTGTGCCTTGTTTGTATTATTCACTCTGTTGACTAACTATGGTGGTAACCCATGTAATGACAATATATTGATCATACACAACTTCAGGGATATCATACAGTATGTTGAAGCAGGCAGTTGGTGATTTGGCCCTCCACAGGCTGAAGCCAAAGCTAAATAGAAAATTTTGATTGAATACCAAGGCTGATGCCAACTTCACTTATCTCAAAGTGCTATTTTTAAAGATTCCCTCTTTGAATGTCTATTACACAATATATGAAGGGTGAAAGAACAAAAGGACACACTTTCAGGAGCTGTAAATTCCTTTCGAGGTAAGGTGGAAATGACCTCTTGCCCTCATAGAGCCTACAGTTTTATGGGGATAACAGACAGTAAAAAAATAACCACAAAACTAAACAAAAAATTACAAACTGTGGTATGTTCCCTGAAAGTGCTTTGAGACTAAACTGGGGAAAGAAATTTAAATGAGGAGTCAAGAAAAGCCTCTTTGAGGAACTGACATTTAAGCTGAGAGCTAAAGAATATGTGGAATTTTAGTTAAGTGAAGTATGGGAGAAAGAATATTCCAGACAGAAGAAAAGAGCTTGGCTAATCCTCAGAGTAGGCTGATAGAAGGCCAGTGGAACTAATGGGACTGGCAGGAAAAGAGTAACAAAGAAGCTCTGGAGAGGTTTTGGAGGACCAGATCTTACAAAGTCTGACAAGGCATGTTAACAATTTTCAATTTTATCCTAGCATTTGAAGAGTTGTAAACTCGAGATTTTCACTTTTAAAAGATTGCTCAGGCTACTCAATGGAGAAAGAAGTAGAGAGAAGAATGAAACAAATAAGTTATAGTATTTTTTTAAATTCTTCAAAAAAATGAAATTTATCCATCTTCACCTATGCTATTAGACTTTTCTTGTTTTTGCAGATTGAAGAATTTACCATTCTCATTTACCAAACTTAAGGAGCTTGCAGCTTTGTGGCTTTCTGACAATCAGGTAAAAATTTTTATTACCTGATTTATTTTGTTTATTTAAATGAACTACAGTTGAAACTTTGAATTACTAACTTATTCCCAATAGGTACCTTTGACAATCACTGCAAAATATAGATTCTTTATCCCCTGGAGGAGAGATTTTTGTAAAGGTAATAATTCAAATAAGTATTTCATTGCTGTGGACAAACAGTACTATAGTTCTCACCCCTTTTAAATGCTTCAATCTAGCTTCTACTTCATTCTCAGAGATCTAATACACAAAATGATCATTTTTCTAGGTGGTACATACATGTCCTCAGAGGATGTACTTTAATTATACCTCTGAAGGTAAAGAATAAGAAATCATTACCACAATTCCCACAAGAGGGAATTATTATCCTCCATGTTCCTTTTGTGTGTGTGTGTGTGTGTGTGTGTGTGTGCTTTTAATTATAATCAACTTAATTCTAAAACTTTATTCAAAAAATTTGTGATGTCTTTTGTTGCTATTACCAGTATCTTCTGTGAAATTGCTTTGATACTAATTCTTATACTTATGAAAATAGATTATAATTGAATTAGTAATTGAGTGTTAATGAATAATTTTATTAACCGGAAAATAAAAGAAATAGTTGAAGACATCTGATTTGCCACCAGAAAAACTGGTGATAGACGATTTTGACATAGTTTATTTTTCTTCTTTTTACTTTTTTCTTGTAATCCTAAAATTTTAAAACATCCTATCCCAAAATATGAATTACCAAGTGAAAACAAATCATCTTGGATTTAGTTTGTTATGATTATTTTCTGAGCATAAAATCAGCATTACTGGTAAATGAATTGTTCAGACATAGGTATTGGGCTTCTTTTGTTAAAAATTAAAATAAACCTCTACAATGTGTGAAATAGAAGTGTGAGAATAATGTTTGTATTCCTACGGTCATTACAGCACTTTCTTCCATCCACTAAGTAAAAAATTAGATTGTCATTCAAATTCAAGTCTTACCAATGGACTGTAGATTGTTCAAGGCATCAATATATCATTATAAATAAATCATTTCTAGAATCAACGTGAACTATGCTGATGGAACAGTCTTTTCTACAGTCTTGCATTGTAAAAAAACATCCCCTAATGTCATGATTTATTGTTCTTGTGGGAGTATGAACAGAACAGTGGCTGCACCATTTAACTTTTATTTAGAACAGCGATTTAATGTGTTTCTGACTTAGTTTCATGAGACAAGTTGGTGTTCCAAATCTCCTTTGTGCTTCACTCTTATTAATAAATGTCATGAAATAAGTGTATTTTAAAACATTAAATAATATGATTATTTTCAATGTTTATATAAAAATAGTCCATAATATCAAAGTTCTAAAAAATACCTTCATAAATAGTGTTTCTGAAATAATATTAATAATAGAGAATTAAATGTTACCATCCATAGGTAAATATATTGTGATGTATCAAACACAAGGATTGTTGCTTATGTGTATGTGGACCCTGTCTTTGGTTACAAAAATCTCTTAAAAATAAATGCTTATGTTTTAACCTAATTAAATTCATAGGTGATCTTGTATAGTATAAACTTGATAGCAAATTCCATTTATTTTTTAGGGCAACAGTTCATGAAAATATAGGACTATACCAAAAGTTTACTTCGTTGAAACAGTTTGACACATTTTGGTCTCTTCAAGATCAAAACTGACATTACTCAATGAAGATGAATAGGTCTTGTACAAGAATATACTAAAGAAAAAGAAAATCTCATTATGAAAACCTTAGAATTTCAAAATATTCCTCTACAATAGTCTTATTTTATGTTACACTTTCTTATTTCATTACCTTTTTCCTTACTTTTCTTTAACTGTTCATTCAGCACAGTGAGGCCAGACTGTTGACCTTTACGTTATATGAAAGCAATGTTCTTTCTATTTCCAATCTGATTAATCTAATTTATGTCCTTTGCTTCCAGTCCAAAGCCCTTATCCCTTTACAAACTGAAGCCCATCCAGAAACAAAGCAAAGAGTATTGACTAACTACATGTTTCCGCAGCAACCTCGTGGTGATGAAGGTAAACAGTCAGTAGAAATTTCTCCTATGCTTGTATGATTATGAATAAAAGGGATTCATTTTATTCTAATCTCTGGCCAACACTGGCACATGGGCAAGACACATAATTACATGACACACATAAATCATTTGGGGGTTAACTCTAAGCAGATATCTTATCTTCCATACTATAATATTTTAAGTAAGATTTCAAAAACATACCTCTTCCTCTTTATATCTTTCATGAAAATAATGTTGACTTTTAGGAGCAACATCTTCTCTTGGTGGATTGCAAAACACAGGACTAGTTAACCGAATGTGATACCTAGCCAGTTGAAATGAGCTCAGAAGAGTCAGATCTTAAGGAAGATAAGTTGGTTTATTTCCTGCATTCACTAATTTTATGAACACAATTGAAACATTTAGTCCTGATCTCAGGCCCTGAATTATTTCATGTTAAGAGTCAACCATAAAGAGGTGACTTGCAAATGACTAATTTTTCAAGTTGAGTTTTCCTAAACAATGTCAGCAATTACGACAGGAATAATTTTTGAAAAACTTAAACCGTTTTCAATAATAAAATTTCCTCTCCTATGATCACATTACTCGTAAAATTTTTAAAGGAGCTTTATCCTTTACCATTTGGAACTCAGCACAGGCCCCTTAGCCCAAGCCAGCACAGGCTGTCATGCACGTTTACCACAGTCTAACAGTAATAGTAATTCTTGAAAGAGTAAGCCCACTTTAATCCAACCATGGATTAAATCCACCCAACCCATTTAAAAGAGACCAGCTTTTAAAAGAAACTATTTGCTTTTGTAGTTCTTATTTTCAGGATAATTATAATAAATGTCTTTAGGGTTTTTTTACTTAAAAAGGGAAATGAATCATTTTGAGATATTTTAGGATATTTTTATTCAAATTTTGACTTACAGAAGTAGAAAAAGGAAAGATTGTTTCATATGTATTGTTCAGGCTTCAGTAAAATTGATCTTTTGAATTTATGAAAGAAAAGCCACTGTGTTTACAAAGGGTATAATAAGAGTCTTAAATAAGGATTATGTTTTATTCATGCAACTTTACTTACATTTTCATTTCAATATCCCTAGATTAACAAAATATTTCATTTTGAAAGGATATAGGGGAAAATGAAAAGTGTCTCATATTTTCTGGCCGTTTCTGAGATCTAGTCTGACAGATTAAATCCCTAAATTGTTCCAGGGAATGAGGTAGATCTAGTTAGGTAAGATGTGATGTTAAGGAATTAGCCTAGTTTGTTTCATTTTGTTTTCCTTTGAGGAAAGCAGAGTTGGTAACAGAAACGTTTTCTTGAACTTTAAGCAAGTCACCCTTTGGTTTTTCAAGCAGAAGTGTAATGAGTGAATTTTCAGAATTCCTTGCAACACACAAAGTTTTATATAATAAAGGTTATCCTTTGGGAAGTGCTTTTATTGCATTTTCATGTGATCTTCACAGGATTGTTGCAAAGAAGATATTACCATTAATCAACATGTAAATTAAAGAGTGATAAGCCATTTCTTTTCCCTGTTAATTTGAGACACATTTAGATTAATTGAGACCTGAATGTTAAAGACTATTTTCCAAATGCTTTTTTACCATAAAACCAAGCACCACTACATTGCCCCCTACCAGACACACAAAAGAACAACGACAAGAAAGGTTGCAATCTTGGACAGTTTATTGCAAAACCAAAGTTATGTAGTACCTTTTATAACATCCTAGTAGCATTTAGTGGTTACAGTTATGGACTCTATAATCACACAGTCATGGTACAGAATCCTGCATTGTCCGTGGAGAAGCTGCATGGCTTTGAACAAGTTTCTTAAAACTCAGCTATAGTTTTCTCATTATTAAATTGAGGATTATATTACTTCTACCATTGTGCTGTTTTGAAGATTAAAAGAGATAATGGTTTAAAATACCTAATTCAGCTCTATTATCATAATTATGCTATGGAGAGCCCATTCTCTACACTGGGAAACTTCTCAACCCCAGTATGTAATTAATGTATACTTAAGAAAGCTGAATGTGAGTTAAGATATTAAAAGACTATGTAACAAATATGAGGGGAATATTTTCCCTCTTTTTCTTTCTTTCCTTCTTTCTTTCCTTTTCTTTCTTTCTTTCCCTCTTCTTTCTTTCTTTCTGTTTCTTTATTTTTCCTTTTCTTTTTTTATTTTTGTATTTGTTTTTAGTACCTATCACCATTTTTTGCATAGTGTACTAAGCTCTGTTAAATAACAATTTATGTTTTTTGAAAAAAGCAATAACACTATGGAATCTAACTGTAGATTTCCAGTCAGACAGTGACAGCTTTAACCCTACACTGTGGGAAGAACAGAGACAACAACGCATGACTGTTGCCTTTGAATTTGAAGAAAAAAAGGAAGATGACGAAAATGCTGGGAAAGTTAAGGTGAACCTTTTAATTTTTGTTTCCTCTTTCTTCTCCTTATTTTTATTTGTTCATTGTTATTATTCAAATAGCCTTTGGGACTAATTGACTGACCTCTGCTAGAAGGTCAGATACATCTTAAAGTCTCATGGTGATACCTTTCATTATAGCAGAATGATGATTTTGGAAGCACTCTTGTGCTTCGGAATGAGACTAACATCCTGACTGAGCAAATTTCATATGCCACACCATCTTACAGAAGAGCAACATGAAAGAGATTCAAGCTGAGAGAAAGCCAAAAAAAAGCTAAAAGTCAAACAAAAATGTCTGGGTGATGGGCTTCACCTTATTACCTCTTTGAAACACTGAAATGTGTTTTTTTTTAATCACTGATCAAGGCAAGGCATCATGCAGACTGTGTGAAGCCAAAATACACATTTATGAAAGAACCAGTGGATTAATATATTACATTGGCATTAAAATCTCGGAAAGATTCTATGCCTCTGGAATATTTGAGAAGACTTTATGAGTTTTCTTAAGTGTGAGGACAAGTTTTAATGGAGGTGAGTGCCCAGTAGTAGGTGAAGTCCCTTAGGGAAAATTACTTAAAATTTTTCACCTTAAAGCATATTTTAAAAAATGCTTTATTAGCACTAATCTAAGTCAAGTAACAAGGTTGGAATTTTAAAATCTGTATTTTTACATTATATACATTTGAAAATAACAGAATTTATATGGATTATATCAACATCAGATCTTCATGTTATCATCATGGCAACATCTTGAATCTCTCATCAATTTTTTATGGTATTATTTTTGCACTTTTTCCATCATGGATACTAACAGCTCTCACCCTTAGTGACTAATTACCTAAGTAATTGTATATGCATCCTATTAATAGATCTGGACTGTGTGATGTGTTCTTTTCTATCCCCCCATTCCCACATTTTCTAAACTTTTTTCTTAAACCAGCATACTCTAGAACCTTACTGGAATTAGTCCGTAAGGTAATTGACAAAGCCTACCTATATCATTGTGGAGAAACCAAAATGGATTCCCAAATCAAAATGACAATTTTGTTAAAGATTTGGGCTTAAAAAAAATGTTTCTGAATGGTTGATTAGTGCTATCTAATAACCAAAGAGACATTTTTTAACTAAAAATAAACAAAAAAAGATCTTTAGAACATTTCAGTTCTTCTTGTAAGGATTTTATGTGTTAAATCCAGAGCCAATGGATGATGCATTCTATACTGGACCTCTGATTCATTCTTTTACTTCACTGAATGTCAAAAACTACATATTTCGTCCTAAAAAGAAACCTATATTCAAAGGCTCCAAGAAGAAAAGAGTGCATTTAATACTGGTATATGTGTCACTGAAAACATAAAATGTAGCAAATGCAAACAGACATTTAGAAGCCCTGTTTGTGTGTTATGTGATCAAGTTTGATTTTAATTAGAGTAGGTTCATTATACTTTAGAGTACATTTTCTCTATGTTTATTTATATTTGATTTATTTTATATACTGGTGAAATAATATGTGTTTCCAAAATCTCAAACTACTTGGTTTTGACCAATTTGAGTATTTCCAATGCCATTGGCTATTGGACAAATTAGAACACAAACAAATGTCTAAATAAATCATCATGGAAGTATGATGAATGGAATATGCTGAAATCTTGCACTAAATTAATTATACTTTTCTGGCTCATTACATGTACATTAAATTTAGCACCATTTTACCTTTAATTTACATAAAATTTTAAAGGGAACCACTGACCTATGGCATCAACTTCCAAATAGACTAGAGTATAATGCCCTACTTATAATGTGTTTAGTGTATGAAAGTATGAAAATTTAGTTTAGTTTAGTTTAGTATGAAAGCTGCATTGTGTGAAGAAATTGTGACCCTTTGGCTTCATATGATATTGGTACTGTTTTATTACATAGAATTAAAACTAATTTTCTGATGGTTGTTTTAAATGCATTACCCAGAATGAAAAAAAAAAAATCAAGAATAGAAAAATGATAAAGTGAAAGTTTTGCTACAGTGCTCCTCTTTCTCCCAGAAAATGGAGATTCCTTCTCCCACAGGATCACTCCTGCCAAGCCCCCTGGGAAAGGGGCCAGCGTGGGATTACTCTCCAACCTGCCAGACTGTCTGGCGATTGCTGCACACCATGGGCCAGGTGTGATCAGCAGATCCAAGATATGCCCGTCCCCCAGAATGACCCACAGCTGGCATGGGGTTGTATAAGTGGCCTCCAGCAGGAAAGGAGCATGTGTACTCCATTGCCAGTTGCAGCACAATCCACCACTCTTCCCTCTCTAAGTGGCAGACAGGTAGGCCTAGGTGTTTGGGGTAGGAGAATCCCTTACGTAGAGGCAACCTTGGAACAGTGGTTTATGGGGTATGTTCTGCATGATTTGGGGTAAGAAATGTTGATCATATAGAAACCTTTCAATTGCCAGTGTTTGATCCCAGTTTAATTTTTTATTCATTGACATTGGCAATGGGGTGGGGAGAACTGAGTCATAGGGGGAGGGAACATTGATATGATGTGCCTACTGGTGGGATATCTGGCATGGTTTTTAAGTTGGGTGCTTCATTTTTATTTATGTTTTTATTTTTCAAGATTTTTATTCAAAGTGTGGGAATACCAATAGTTGGGCAGAATGTTGATGACACTACTGATGCAATCTAAATTGTCCCCAGACATACACGCATTTTTTTGTAATATCAATTCTGGGGGAGATTAAATAACTAAAACTTGATTCTAAAACAGCATGAGATTTGAATTGAAATTTGCTGAGAGTGGACTTTGAGCACAAAGATGGACATCTGTTGAAAAGCATCAATTTCCCTTTAATTTGAAGGCACAGATGATGAGAATTCCTGTAAGAGAAGATTGGCCTGGGAATTCTGGCAGATAAGGCTTCCTTATCTCAGTGGGTGGGTGTTGAAGAGTTTAATGAAAAAAAATCTTAATGGGATATGGAAGAACACTACATTTTTTGTAAACCTTATCCACATGTAATGGACTAAATTCTTATTCTGTGTCTTATATTCTTTCTACAATATATGGCAAGCTGAGAATCCTAACTAAAACTGCTATAGGTTTCCTTTCTATGTAAAATGTTCCAATTAATTCCTAGAATAAGATATTTAGCAATTAATAACCACAGCATTAACTATTATTTCTCTTACTGGAATTTACAATCAAATCAAATTATAATTTAATCATTATATAAGAAAAGCATAGTTCTTTGTGAATTCAAGGTATCACTTCTAAATGCCCTAGATATTAACATTATTTCTTTCTTCATTGCTAAATCTTTGGGAGTCTCCAACATCTTGCAGCTACTATTTGCATTTACTGCACTTTCTTAAGATCTGAGATATATAGAATGTTGTGAAACACTTCTATTTTCTAAAATAAAATAACATTTCAGTAAAAATCTTGCATTTTAATAAAATGTACCTGTAAAGTGAGCAAATACTTTATGGTGAGTGATAAACACAACATTTTGGTAAGAACATAATTGACAAATTTTTCCCACCTATTACATATATCCTGTATTAGAATAAGGGAATATTTATAGCCTATATATTTAGCAATATAAAGAAACTAACTTTGTATTGGGGCATTACTGAACTATTAATATAATTGTGTTTATGATCATGGTTATTCATTTCTGAAGCACTTCACACATGCATTGAAAAATAGAGAGGCAAAACAATCTGTAAAAGTGTACAAAATATGCTTTCAGAGAGCTTATGAACATAACAGAATTATAAAATACTATGCTTTCATATTTTTAATTATAAAATATTATGTTAACTTCATGTCTTAAAAATTGAAATTATCTTATTTAACTCAATAAAATTCACACTTTAGATTTACGCTATTTCTTCCACAAGATTGTACAAATATATGCTGCACCTATACCAGAGAATAGTTCTGAGCCAAGTAACACTTGTGAAGCATAAGCTTTGGAGTTAGACCTGAGGTTGAATATGGACACTGATTCCTGTAGCTGTGTGACCTTCGAGTAACTTACACCATCTGAGCCCCTGTTTTCCTTCTGTAAAATGGTAGCAGATGCTACAATGGGTTGTGAAATTTAAATGAGATTTAATTATAATTAATTATAGATTTTAATTAATATTATTAATTATAACTATTTATTTGTAAATAAATCATATGGTAAATAATAAAATAAGTATTGTTTACTATATAAATAACTAATAATAATTAGTTTTATATATTCCTATAAAACACTTTGCATGGTGCCTATCACATGGCAGATAATGAGTAAATGATAGTTATTGCTGCATACAACCTGAAAAAAATCCAGTTACAGGTATTATGGTTAGACATATATATAATAAAACTAGATTGCCAAAAGACTGCAGATTTAAAAAATACATAAGAATCTGATATTAGAAATAGTATCTAATCTCTGCATAGAAATTATACATTTTCAAGGGACTTCACATTTATTATCTCATTCGAGCTCTAGATTAACCCAAGATATTATCATTCCCATTTTACATGAGTAGAAACTGGACAGAAAGATTGTGGCTGATAGCTAGTTGGGGGTAAATCTGTGGCTTAGATTACATTACTCAATGATGTATTTAATTCAGTTAAGAAGGAACACGTCCCAGGGGGCTTCCCTGGTGGTGCAGTGGTTAAGAATCCACCTGCCCATGCAGGGGACATGGGTTCGAGCCCTGGTCCAGGAAGATCCCACATGCCGCGGAGCAACTAAGCCCGTGCGCCACAACTACTGGGCCTGTGCTCTAGAGCCCGCGAGCCACAACTACTGAAGCCCGCGCACCCAGAGCCCGTGCTCTACCACGAGAGAAGCCACCGCAATCAGAAGCCCGCACACCGCAGCGAAGAGTAGCCCCCGCTCACAGCAACTAGAGAAAGCTCATGTGCAGCAACCAAGACCCAACACAGCGAAAAATAAATAAATAAATTTATAAAAATAAAAAAAAGAACATGTCCCATTTTTTGCCTTTGATTCAATTTAGAAGTGTAGTTTTAATATTGAGGATTGTTTAAGGTGTGTAGAATTTTAATTTAAGGACCTATTTGAAAGTTATTTTTCATTCATATTAAAAATTAAAAGATATTCTTAATTGGCATAATAGTCACACCATTCTACAATTTACATTTTTTAAATGTAGTTTTTTGACTTTTAAGTCCTTTGATATCAAGGACTTTTAAACAAGTTCAGCAAGATAATTTTTAAACTTAGATCAAATTTGTGATTAATATTTCTAATACCAATTTAAACAGCAGATCCAAGAATGCACTCATCCCAATGGACTTTGTCTAGCATGGCTATCATTCTTTTTATGTTTATTTAAGAATGCATTATAAAGTACCCTGAGATATACTTGTATTACACTCTAACAACTTATACTTTTGCTTTTTGGTAAAGTCTGACTTTTTTTCTTGGGTTATATTTTTGTAGCTTTGTTTCTATATATTATTGACTTCATCCTACTTGTTTCAGCGTATTAAAGATTAAATTACCTTCCAATGAGATTTACACTAACAAGTTTATCTGGTTTTTCACCAGCTTTCCAAACATTTATTGGAAAAATAATTTTGTAACTTTAGTTCTGAAAGGAATGTTAAAAATCATCTAGTGAAGTCCAATCCCAGTATTTGACCTGGGCAGTGAGCCACAGGAAGATGAAATACTAGAATAACAAAGTTGGTGGATTTGCTAAAACTGCAGATGAGCAAAAGTGTTTGAATTCATATTTATAATCCTCAGATCTATACCACTATCATAGTTTCTTACATCCCATGTGTTACATAGGTGTGGAGGGGGTGGGTATGTGTGTGCCCCACCCTCTTTCTCTTTTTATCTCTCATTCCCCTCTTTCTTCTTCCTTTCAGCTTCTCTTCCACCTCTGCCCTCCCCCAACGCACCCTCACACACACTTTCCCCAACACATACTCACCACAATCACATAAATCATTCCATTTTTAAAAGTTGGTTCTACTCAGATTCAAAAAGACATGACTATTGGAATAAACCAAGCCAAGTAAATATGCCCCTTATTTTTCCTCCCAGTCCATTTTAATCAGCCTGGATAATTTGTATCTATTCCATTTTAAGTATATTTTAAGTACTCTGAAGGTGGGATATTCTGTATGGAATGTCTCATATTTTCTCTCTCTGAATTAAATGTGAAGGATAATAATTAATACATATATTCCCTAAAGTCAGATTGATACACCAAAAATGAATTCAAGAATAGAAGTAAGTCTCTGGATAAGTATAAGCCAAAATTTACATATTTACCTAGAATATCCTAGACAATGGTCTCAATTTTTTATTTCTCTTTATTGTAAGGTGTAACCTAGAAGGCATGTTACTTTATTATGGTAAAAACTAAATATAAAAGCCTCCTTGAAGGATTTTTTTTTTAGTTATTAAGAATTAGCTACCCTACCTTTTGATGTAACATGCTAATTAACACAGAGCTGGTGCATATTTGATGGCAGATACTGTCAACTCCCCATCTTTTAATACATGATAACTCTACTTGTAAATCTTTTGGGGTCTCCTCCCATCACCTGCATTGATATTCCAAGGATATTTTTAATGTCAAAATGATTATTTTTAAATAATTAAGATAGGTAAGGGAACAGCCTCTAAAGTATAAAAGCAGCTGATAGTAACTTGATTAAATTTTTCAGAGATTACCACTTAAGTGTTTGACCTACTGCTATTTCAAACATCTATAGCGTAGACCTAAACATACGATATAATCCAAAAATCGTTTTTAGTCTAGAAAGGTGGCCAGGGGTGGGGAGAAGTCCCAGGAGGCAGAATGTGAAAAGAACACTGTGTGTTCTAATCTACAACACAGTTTTTCAGCCAGCTCAGCACTCACTATATTGCATTTGGTTATACTACTGCACATAAAATGGAGTAGTTTTGTGAACATGCTTGCTGAAGGTATTTTATGTTAAATTTCTTTTTATAAACTTCTAGGTTGAAATAAACCTAAAACGATATCCAACTCCTTACCCAGAGGATTTAAAGAATATGGTAAAATCTGTTCAAAATCTGGTGGGTAAGCCAAGCCATGGAGTGCGTGTTGAGAATTCAAATCCAACTGCTAACACGGAGCAAACTGTGAAAGAAAAATACGAACACAAGTGGCCTGTAGCCCCAAAGGAGATTACAGTGGAGGTATTTCAAGGTTATTGGTAATTGCCAGTGTGGTTTGGATTTTTTGGAATTACTAAATGATATGTTTTTTTTAACTGAACAGATCTTCCTTGATAAGTGCATTTTTTCCTAATATATAAATGAGTCTCTCTGCTCTTCCAAACTATGAGGGTTGCATTTAATAAATGCACCTTCATGGCCTAAAATCATTAATACAGCTCCAAAAGTTCCAATACACACAGAAGGAATAATTCGCTCACCCAGCTAGGCCTGGCCAGTAAGTGCATTAAATCATATTCATGATATTCCTTTGACTACCCCAAACTTTTATTGTAGGAGTCATTAGAAAAACCTAAATGAAGTTTTTTTTATTATTATTATTCTGCAAATCTCAGTAAAATTCTTGATCAGATTTAGAGCCAATTTTTTAAAGTGTTTTTGTGTTTGGGTTACACCCTTTATAGGAAACACTACTATATAAAAAGGGGCAATAACTTTGAAATTTAGCTTCATGGAATCTAATATGAAGCTTAGTTCCTATCTTTTAGAATGAATTAGATATTCATCCTTATCAATTTGTGTGGTCTGAAAAGAATTCAACTACATTTATGCCACCTCTGTACTATTTCATCTACTCTTCAACTAATTTGGTTATCATCTTTTTATCTTCATTAGAAACATAATTGATATGAGTACATCTAGAAGTTCCTATACCTCCTGCTCAAAAATCTAGGTTGACAAAACTCTTTTACAAATCTGCGTTCAAAGCATCAGTTTTTTGCACTGATTAAACACCAACTGTGTATTTAGCACTGTGCTAGACACTGTGAGAGAGAGAAAAGAAATATGAAATGTGTGAATAGTCCCCAAATAATTTAGAGCCTAGCCAGGTAAACTTAACACAGATGAAGCGATTAGAGAACGTATTATATAAAACATGATAACATCGTTGGTTGTGTGATGGAGAATATAATACTCTAAGAAATTGGAGTGATAAGCAATCACTGCCAATCCCTTTGAAAGTTATGTGAAATGCTTAAGGTTGAACTGCATGTTAAAGATTAGGTGATTCTTTTAAAGTCAAAAAGAGAAGAAGGCATTCTAGGCAAAGAGAAAAGAAAGTTTAAGCAAAAATAAGCATGGTGTGCATATCTGCCAGTGGAAGTACAAGCCTGACCCAAAAGAGAGGAATATAGCTGGATATCTAGGGAAGAAAATTTAAGTAAATATTTATTTTCATTGCTTTTTTCATTTTGTTTATAAAACCCACATTATTGTACTTTTTCATCTCTAAAACATTACAGATATACTATAGCAAAGCAACATACTTTTCTTTTATCTCTAAGATACTGCAATAATATAAAAAGGAGGAAAACTAACATTTAGTGGGTACACCCTAAATACACATACACTTTATATTTAGATCTCATGTCATCACAGTTTAACATCAAAATAACTGTAAGGTCATGATAACCCATAAACTGAATAACTACTGCAAAATACGTAGATCCTAAAATTGCTTAATACAGGGATGGGAGAGATGAGACAAAGAAAAGATGACTTTGGTCATGAATTTAATAATATCCCAATAGTGGAAAAAAATCTTGAAATTGTCCCACAAGCACTTCAAACTTAACAAATCCAAATTAATTTTAATGTTTCATCCTCAAACTTGCTTCTGCTTCAGTATAATTGGTCTTGATCTCAGCTGGCACCATTATCTCCCGGTTCACTCAAGCTAGAAATTTGGGAGGTATCTTGATTTCTTTTTCCTTTTTTCTCCCCACTCCCTGCCCCTTCCAATCACCAACTCCTATACATATTCATCTAAGTGTATCTCCTCTACCTCTTCAGGTCCTCAACTCTGTCCTGCATTTCTGTAAAAACTGTCAATTTCTTGGCTTACCTTGTCCCAAGCCCCCTCATTGCCTTGCTAATGATCTTTTCAAAACACACATCTAATCTTGCCCTCCTTAAAAAAAACACTATAGTGACTTTGTATTGTCTATCTAAGCTTCTTAATTCGCTAAAGTAGCCAAGCTAAATAAGATTGAAGCTCAACTTTCAGCTTTATATTTATTTCTATGATTCACCCCACTCTTTCTTAGTTGTCTTCATCTACTAGCCTTTTCCTCTTGAATAGAAATTTCACTGATAATATCAATATTTTTTCTAAAATTGAGATTTTAGATCCTCTGTCCCCAACTTTTAGCCATCCTAGGGCTAGGAGATGTCCCTTTCTGTATCATCCTCCCTTCTCAAATTACTGCATCCAAATTAAGGGGCCCTAATTCTATTCTACTTCCAGATATAATAAATACAAATAACCAAGTGTCTAGCTGATCAGTGTATACTATGCATTTTTATTATATGTTTTACCTGTGCCTGCCATTTTTGGGTCATCATTATTTAGATCATACTACCAAGAAAGTGGAAGAGGATGTCACACACTGTATGACATATTTATCCATGTTGTTAAATATGGAAAACCAAGAAAATACAAACAGAGGTAGGCAGAAGCAAAAGCAGAAAACAGAAAGAAGAAGCAAGGTAAATAGGTTACAAATGCAGCAGAGAAAGAGGGAAAAGGAAAGATATATCATTTATTGATCACTTTCTACTTGCAACCCTATGCCAAGAGTTTTAACATAGAGAATATGGCCAAGAGAGCCATAAGAACAAGGAGGTCAGAGAGATATGAAGGTTCTCCTCTGCCCCCCTTTTCCTTCATACGTGCCTTGTGGAGATTACATTTGTTTTTCCCCCAGTATCTTAGTCCGTTTGGATGGCTATAACAGAAAACCATAGACTGGGTGACTTAGAAACAGTTTTTAAGGAGCCAGATTTTATTATATGTAAAAATGAAAGCCTATGAGACTTAAAATCAAAATTTCAAAGGCTCAAAAGTATCAGGGGTTAATATACAGTGATAGCCAAGAAATACCTAACAGTTCCAATTATTATTGTTAGGTCTGAACAACTTAGTAAATATTTATGCCCCACTTAGTGGTTATTTGAAAAACAATACACATAAATTGAAAGAGAAAATAATAGTTTTAGTTCATTCTTAAATAACCAAAACTACTTACTCATGGAATGTGTGCACCTGTTGGACACCACCTACCTTCTCCAACCTTGGAATCATACTGGGTACTACAACTCTAATTTCTGTTTCACATTGACTTTCGAGTGGCACTTGATTATTTTTTATCACAGCAACCACCAAAAACCCAGATTCACAAAGACTATTAATCAAAAGAAGTGTGCAATCTAATGTTGAAACTGGGAGCTACCTCAAGGTAGCAGTTCTCACAGTATCTGACTGATGTCAAGTATTGCTTTTTTCCC